>NC_136497.1:109238761-109263761 GCF_053919585.1 Euprymna scolopes | reverse complement strand
AAATGCATAATTCTTGCTTCACTTGTTGCTAATTCTCTAAGTGGGTATCATAGTAATAATTGATCACATTTCCTAAAATTAATACGCATGATGACCTACTAATTCTTTGTAAATGATGGTTAATTAATTTGCAATAAAGCAACAAATATTTATTAGCTGCTTTTTTTCATTCATTTTTTAAACATTAAAGGAACACACTTTAGATAAAAATAGATAAATAACTTTAAAGTTACTTTTACACATACATACATTACATTCAGCGTTGTAGAAAATGATTTTTTTTTATTGTTGCCACAAGAACAACATGAAAATTAAAATCTGTCCCCAGGACTTACAAATGTTGTTTCAAACCCTTTTTCGATTTTATTCAAAATATTGATGCATCCAAAATGAAATCAGTAAAGCAGATATTTCTCTGTGTGTATAACAATAATAGAATCACTACAAGAAAAAACATTATGAAAAGTAAATTGTGATTTTAGTGCAGGAGTATTGTTTCAAACCATTGGTAAATTTTATCTAAAATCTTGATGAATACAAAACTAACGTGTGAAACAATTCTAATGGCTACTTTTCATTTTTGCAAATCATTTCAGTAACAACTATATAACAAAAAAAATCTTGAAACAATGAATACACTAAACAACTATTTCCTTATTAACAGTCACTGAATACTTTTACTCTCACCAGTCTGAATAGTCCGGCTTGGTCGCTGAAAAATATAATGGAAGGAAAAAACGAAAAAAGTAGGCTAGTATGACTCAGTTTCAATATGTCAGATAGATTATAAAAGAACTCTCTTAAGGTGTTAACTTTGGTCAAAATCGTCTGTTCCTTCTTTCATTGGATTATTTTGGTTATCGATTATCGATATTAATCGAAGATATTCCGATACAAAACCTATCTATGAACACTGCCAGGCACATGAAGTGCGTTCATATGAAATTTCATAAAAATCGGCCAGCTGTTTTTAAGCCCATAAGGAAACAATTCACACACACAAACACACAAATATATTTTACAACTTACTAACTAGCTCTACCTACTTTTGAAGTAAATACTTAAAGTTTACGCATAAATTCATACTTTCGAATATTAATTTTATGTGAGTAAATTAAGTAGTTATATATCTATCTATAAAAGTGAAAGTGTCTGTCTGTCTGTGTATATTTCCCTACAAAATAACTGTCAATTTTCAGTCTACAGACTCGAAATTTGATATACAGGGGAGTGAGATTTGGGAAAATCTTTGTAATCAGTTTTCGGCCAGAAATTTGGCTTTTAAGGGGTCAAAGTTCAACGATTTGACCCTTGAGAACTCTACGAAACTCCTCCGCAAAAAGAACGGGGAAAAAGTCTTTGCTGTTACGATCACCATCAAACCAGGAGTAACGTAGGTTTTAATTATGGCTAGACAATCGAAAAGAGGGGATGAATTTCAAAAATATCAGTGAAAAAAGCGACCCCTCCCTGTAGAAAAGTGCCAAATTGAGGATGAAGAAATTAATGTTTTTAGCCAATTTTTCGTCTGAGGGGTCGAGCTTAAAACGATACTGATCTTATGAAACACTGTCACCTCTGTCAAAAGTTTTAGGCAGACATGCAAACATACATACATACACTTATATATTGATAGCTTAAATTTTCCACTCAAACCAATTAAAAAGCTTGTCTTATCTCTGAATACCCTTTATATAAAATTTCAAGTGTTTAGACTAGAAATTGTCTGAGTAATTTGGTAGAGACCGCAGAGGTCAATTTTTTTTTTAAATTTGATCCCTATTATTACGCCTTAACATTTATTGTTTTGGGCTCAAATTAAGTTATTAAGTTACATCCATGTCCAAGGAACCTATATCTAAAATTTCAAGTCTTTAGACACAAAATTGACAAAGGAGTTTGATAGAGTTCTCAAAGGTCAAATCGTTGAACTTTGACCCCTTAACAGTCAAATTTCTAGCAGAAAACGAATTACAAAGAGTTTCCCAAATATCAATATCCTGTATATCAAATTTCGAGTCTGTAGACTTAAAATTGACAGAGTTATTGTGTAGGAAAATGTACATAGACACACAGAAGGACACACAGGCACTCTACTTTTATAGATATATAGATATATTAGCATTTACGCCTGGCGTTGCCCAGGTGTTCGGAGGTGTATGTTGAGCAAAAAAAAAAAAAAAAAAGCGGTCAATTTTTTAAAGTTTGACCCCTATTATGACTCCTTTACATTTATTGTTGGGGGCTCACATCAAGTTATTAAGTTAGATCCATGTCCAAGAAACCTATATCTAAAATTTCAAGTCTTTAGACACAAAATTGGCAGAGGAGTTTCGTAGAGTTCTCAAAGGTCAAATCGTTGAACTTTGATCCCTTAACAGCTAAATTTCTGGACGAAAACCAATCACAGAGATTTTCCTAAATCTCAGTAACCTGTATATCAAATTTCGAGTCTGTAGACTTAAAATTGACAGTTATTGCGTAGGAAAATGTACACAGACAGACACACAGACATGTTCACTTTTATAGATATATAGATATAGATATATATACATATATACATATATATACACATATATACATAAACATATACATATATATACACATATATAAATAAATATATACATATATATATATATAAATATATGCATATATATAAATATATACATATATATACACACATATATATATACACATATATACACACATACACATATATATACACATATATATATATATATATATATATATATATACACATATATACATATACTAGAATTTCAGCCCGGTGTTGCCCGGGTGTTTGGATGTGTATGTTGAGAAAAAAAAAAAAAAAGCAGTAATTTTTTTAAAAACTTTGACCCCTATTATGACCCCCTTAACATTTAATTGTTTTGGGCTCAATTAAAGTTATTAAGTTACATCCATCTCCAAGGAACCTATATCTAAAATTTCAAGTGTTTAGACCCAGAATTTTCGGAGGAGTTTGGCAGAGTTCTCAAATATCACATTGTTGAACTTTGACCCCTTAACAGCCAACTTTCTGGCCAAAAACCGATCACAAATATTTTCCCAAATCTCAGTACCCTGTATATCAAATTTTGAATCTGTAGACTAAAAATTTACAGAGTTATTACGTAGGGAAATGTACACACACAGACACACACACAGACAAACAGACACCTTCACTTTTATAGTTATATATTTATACATATATATATATATAGATACATATATACACATATATATGCATATATATATACATATATAGACTTATATGTAATATACTGAATTCATGTAATTCAGTGAATTTTCATATACCAATAGGTTTTAAACCAAAAATGGTTGACTTAAGGATTAAGCTACACAATTATCACATTTCATAATTGAGCAATAATATATATATATATACTGTGTGTGCAAAATCAAGACTTCAAGACAAGGTGTTGATGGCAACAAAAAGTGTATTTCATTTTACGTTACAAAAGCCCATAAAAGCCATTAAAATGGGCTTTTCCGTAACCACAACCAAGGTAAATGTTTCTCGCATGCTTTTCCCGTTAGGGATCACCCCCACCCCCGATTTTTCTTTCTATTTCAAAAATGCTAGTGTCAAAAGTGTGTTTATTCATAAAGTCTGAAGAAATGCGGTTTTTGAAAATTTTCAAACGATATAATGCTTGAAATTGTTGAACTGGACACTGAAACAATTGTAACGTAAAATGAAATACACTTTTTGTTGCCATCAACACCTTGTCTTGATTTTGCACACACATTATATACACATATATGTATACATATATATATATATATACATATATATATACGTATGTATATATACATATAAATAAGTGTTTTATTGTACAAAACTTATAAAGTGCTTTAAATAAGGTCGGGAAGACTCTAGGGGCCCATTTCATCAACAAACTCATCAGGAGTCAATCGTTGAATTTCTATCAAGTGTAAAACAAATGTCACGCAAGAGCGAAGACTTTAGTGGGGATTACTTATAAAATTATAATGAATGGATGAAATGAAAAAAAAAAATATATATATATATATATATATATATATATATATATATATAGTAAGTTATAAAATGTATATGGCGATTAAGCTACACTGAATATTCCGCGTTTCATTCACTCTAGGATTCTTCAGGCTTATACGCGAATTCTGTGGTTGTTTGCCGTTTTTATATGCACATCTTCTTTTGAAATTTTAGTTAGCCAATCAGCTTTCTAGTATCCACCGTGCCCTTCCTATCAGCCAATGAAAATGCTTTTATCGGACAAAGGCCTATTTGACCTCTGGTTGACCTGTTCCTTTGTGTGTGTTCTATTTAGCCTGGATATTTAGCTTCTTGATCTGTTTTAAATCTAGGCTAGTGTTTTTTTTTATTAATGTTATTATTAAATACTAGCTGTACCCTGCCACGCGTTGCTGTGGCTCAAATTGGCGCAATGGAGAAAGTTCCAAAATGAGAAAAAGCAGGTTTCTTATAGGTTTAATTTTCCATTTTGCATGGGTACACAGTTTTTGTTGTTCCATTTTCTTAGCTGATATAGAGATTTTCCGGTTTGGTGACTCTTGAATACGTAACATAAATTGTCCATGTGAAAAAACAATCAGTGTGTAACTGTAAGGCCCACAATTGTAAAGATTGTTCCCTGTGCTTTGTTGATGGTTATTGCAAATGACAATAAAATTGGAAAGTGCAATTTACTAAAGTGTAATGATGTATCCGGTGGAATCATAGGAATGCATGGAATGAAGATATATTCATCTGTGAAAGGTCCTGTTAAGATTGTTGTTTCTATGATATTGTTTGTTAATTTTTTTGTACTGCAAGCTATGTGCCATTGCAAAGGTTGGATTGGTTTATATTTCACAACATGATAATTAGTACACCAAATTTCAGTTGCAATACATGCAGTGGCATCCCTGGCAAATATAGCTGTTGGATAATTAACCACTTTATCTGCTTTCACAACAGTGTCGATGGATTTGTATTTGACTACCTCACTTGGAATTTTACATTGAATAATAAGTTCATTGTATTGACGTGCAAGAATAGCTCATTCACTCAGTCAAATGGAATTCTTATAATTTGAATATCTGCAAAAACTTTTTAAACAAACTATTCTTTTGATGAAATAAAATTACAGAAATTACAGAAGTTAAAAGTCAAAGAATTTTGCCCTTAACTCTGATCAGCTGGCACTTTTTCGTATACAAGTGATGCAAAAGTTTTTGTGCGGATCGAACAGTCTGCAACTGGACATGCATATTTTTAGTTAAGTTTAATGTCTTCACATGGAACAAAAAAGTAGAGTATTTGAGGCAAGCATTTATTTCATCTGCTGGTGTTGATTGAAGAATAACAGGTAACATTTGTCTGAAATCTCCTGCAAGCAATATTACTGCATTCCCAAATGGTCTGACATTGCCACGCAAATCTTGCAAGGATCGACCAAGAGCCTCAAGTGATTTTTTGCGTACCATTGTACATTCATCCTAAACAATAAGTTTGCATTTCTGCAATATTTTTCCCCATATTGGATGTTTTGGAGATGTCAAACATGAGATTTTTGAAAAATTGAATGTTTTAAAGTAGAATAAATAATTCTTCTACTTGGCAGCAAGGTTGCAGGTATTCCTCATGCAGCAAGGGCTAAGGCTATGTCATTTTGTTACCAAATGGCTGCCAAAATCAATTTAATTAGAAAGGTTTTACCAGTTACTTCTGGTGCTGTTCAAGGTAGCAGTAATTTCCAAATAACTTCTATTCTCACAGTCAGTAAATTAGGTGACTAAAATAGGATTTATCCATGTTTTGACAATGCCTTATTCACTGTAATTAATTTAGGAGACTAAAATAGGATGAGGGATTAAAGATGGACAGATAGAGAGGAAGATATATAGATAGAAAAGAGAAAGTGAGAGGAAAATAGAGAAAGAGAAGGAGATAGAGAGATAAAGGGATTGATAGATAAACAGAGAGAGGGGAAGAGTTAGAAACAGAGAGGGATGAGACAGAGGAAAGGAGAGAGATAGAGGGAGTTAGAGAGAGAAAGGGGCTCAAAGAGAGATGGAGAGGGTGATATAGAGAGAAAGATAGATTGAGAGAGGGAAAGGGACAGATGGATAGAGAGAGATATTAAGAGAGGAAGAGAGAGGAGGAGAGAAACAGAAGGTGAACTACACTTCACCGTTTGTTTCCTCGTTCAGTAGACTTTCGAGACTATGCCAATTTTAATGTTTTGTTATTATCCAGAGTACCCCTTTTTTTTGGGGGGGGGGGGCTAGATTTTCCTCACATTAGAAACCGACCAGGTTATCTGTACTTTCACTTAACAAATTAATAAAAGAAAAACATATTGTAAAATTTGAATTTAACATGAAAATACTATTTTAAAAAATAGCACGATAACATAAGTGCATTGAGTTTCATGGTGACCAGCATAATTATTTAATGGTCGCTCCCTTAGCACCCCCCCTAGTCAAGGCTAATGCATGCGCACGTAACATTTTTTTTATTTACTGACGTTGGCTTAGTAACTAAACGATTTATTGATAATTTCGTAACCCTTAAACGCATGCCGGAAGATTTAAATTGGTTCATTATTGTTGTAATGAAAAAAAAAGTTTCATTCAACACAAAACCAAAAACACATATTAATGATAAATGATTTATTATTGTATTCATTGAAGTTTACTAATTTTTAAATAAAAAAGTAAAAAAAAAAAAAAAGTTAATAAAAAACTTGTTTTTTTTTAGATTACGTCCACCTTATAATCACCCCCCAACCTCCTCATCTTAAGAACAGCTTCCGGAATAAACACCACTTTTGGAGGGGGGGGGTATTTGCAAAATTTAATTGATATTTTTTGTCAGCATACCCACCCGAAAATACTATTAAAAAAAAAAAAAAGGAGGGTTTCAGTGCCCGTGGCAGAGAAGTAGATTTATTTATCAATAAAAGTTGCGGAGAAGTAAATTTATTTATCAATAAAAGTCGTCATTTAAAAAAGAAAATTGTGGAGGTGGACCTAAATGTAAATATTTACCAAAAAAATTATCCCGAAGTTTATTACAAAATCGTTTTGTTTTCGCACTATTCAACAATTTGTTCATCCACGCATGTAAATTAAAAAATATTTGTAAAAGTGAGAAGTTATCAGTAAATGACTTAGTTTTTTTTTTAATTTATTTATTTATTTTTTTACATTAGGTCCACCTCCACAAATGTTAAGAACGGCTTTCAGAATAAACACCCTCCATCTCTCCATGTTAACAACGGATTTCGGAATAAACACCATTGAAGGGGGGTAATATTTAAAAAAATAGTCGATAAAAGTCGTCATTTAAAAAGAAATTTAAAATCAAATGTTTGTAAAAGTGAGAAATTATTAATAAATGTTTAGTAACATTTTTCGGTGCTAATGCAGAGAGTGATCCGCGCTATTTTTTAAATCGTATTTCCACGTTTAATTAAAGTTTTATGATATGTTTTTTTTTTATTCAATTGCAAGGTTAAAGTACAGGATAGATACAAAACACCCTCCCCTCCCCATGTTAAGAATGGCTTTTTAAATAATAACGTTATTATTTCAGCATGGATTACTCTCTGCATGAGTACCCATTTTTCTTTTAATATTCATAAAAAGTAAAACTTTTTTCAAAATAAATAAATAAATAAATGTTTGTAAATGTGACAAATAATCGTTTAGTTACGGCAACGTCAGTAAATAAAATATGTTACGTGCGGGGTGGAGTGGGGGACTAAGGGAGCGACTATTATTTTTTTCTACTGGTCGCCATGGAACTCAACGCCCAAGGAGTACCAAAATGTAATTTTTTTTTGTCAAATAAATAAATTTCAAGCAATTTTTGCAATAAATAATAGATAGCAACTTAGTTAATTTTACGACTCACCCCAGCATATTATAAACACCCTAACTTCCCCACATTAAAACGGCTTTCGGAATGAACACCCCCAACCTCCCCATATTAAGAATGGCTTTCGAGGTTTATGGAAGGGCGTTTTTTTGGTTTTTTTTAACATGGGGAGGTTAGGGTGTTTATAATACGTTGAGGTATGTCGTAAAAATGAAACAGTTTAGAAAAAGTTAAAACAAACTTTTTTATGTAAACAATGCTTTGAAAAGAAACTAAACAATTAAAACGTAATGTTTCATGAGTGAAAAGCCTTAACATAAATAAAGGAATTTAAAATTAAAAAATTGGTAAGTACATAAATGAATTTAAATTTTTAAATATGGGATCATTTTTTTTGTGTGCTAATGCAGAGAGTGATCTGCGCTATTTTTTTTAAATCGTATTTCCACGTTTAATTAAAGTTTTATTATATGTTTTTATTCAATTGTAACGTTAAAGTACAGAATAGGTACAAAACACCCTCCCTTCCCCATGTTAAGAATGGCTTTTTAAATAATAACATTATTATTTCAGCACGGATCACTCTCTGCATGAGTAAGTTTTTTTTTTTTTTACTTATCTCGTAATTCGAGAGTAGTTGAAACAGAAGTTACCAGAAATAAAACCGGGCAAGTCTCGCAGAAATGACTTCGAAAAATATTTATATTTTATTTAATATTTTAATAATTCGCGAGGTAAATTTATTTTAATGACATAAAAACATCCCTCGACTCTAAAGATGGGTTGTCTGAAAATTTCAAATAAATTGGTAACGTAGAAATATGGTTTTATTCACTTTTAACGAACCAAATTTACATTTTTATATATATAGATATATGTGTACACACATATATGCACATATATGCACATATATATATATACATATATATATACAAACATATATCCATTTCAGATCAGGAGTAAAGGTCAAACTCCTCTGATCTCGAGCGCGTGGTTCAGTGAGGGAATATTCCTTTAATGCATCCAAAACCAAACTCCTATCCTTGCATCATCAACGCTCTGATTCGCAGCTGGCATCAATTGTGATGGATGGCTCTCGTCTGGGTGAGGCCCCATGTTTTGATAAGCTTCTGTGTTTGACCTTTACTCCTGATCTGAAATGGAACACGTACATCAAGTCTGTTGCCAAGGTCGCTGGAAAGATGGTGGGATCCTTCTACCGCTCCAGAAGATATCTCACTACTGATGCAATTCTCTATCTATATATGTATATCTATCATATATGCACACATATATATATACATATATATATACAAACATATATGTGCGATCGTTTATGTATATTCATGCATATTTATTTGTTTATTTTATATTGTTTTTGTTAGTTTTGAAACTATTTTGTATCGCTATCCTAGAGTAAATTTTATCTTGTGAACACAGTTCTTTGCTATTTCTCTTCTACAGTTTAATAGATGTTGGGGTTCTTTAAATCACAGAAATCACTTTTTCCATAGATACCAACGTAATAGATGCACTGAGACTAAAGTGGCTTTCAGGACTGCCAGCAACCACTGTAAAAGAGTAATAAAAAATGCAAGAGAGCTATATGCTCAGTCTGTTAAATCCAAGGTAGCTAATCAGCGACTTGGATCCCACCAGTTTTGGCAAATAACAAATAGGATCCTGAACAGAAGTGTACGTTCTATCCCAACCATTATCAATGGACCAGAGGTCATCTCGTCAGCATCAGACAAGGCCAAACTATTTGCAAAGAACTTTGCAGCTAATTCTACCCTATGCGACGAAGGCCATCAACTCCCCATATTTCCTCCTATAACACAGAACAAGCTAGGTAACATAAAAATATCTGTGCATGAGGTCGCCAAGCTAATCAAGAACCTAGATTCCAGTAAAGCAACTGGCCCTGATGGCATCCCAATTATAGTGTTAAAAAAGCTTCAACCAGAACTTGCTCCCATACTTACGAAACTATTTAAGCGCTGCCTTAAGGAGAAGTGCTTTCCAACTCCCTGGAAGACCTCATCAGTTGTCCCTGTATTTAAGAATTCAGGTGATAAGTCATCTCCCTCTCAGTACAGACCAATAAGCCTCCTGTGTGTTATGAGTAAGTTGCTGGAATCCATATTAAATAGAGAAATAGTCAATCACCTCAGCAGGAATAACCTTCTTAGTGACACACAATATGGTTTCCGCTCTGCAAGATCTACCGCAGATGTGCTGACGGTTATATCCCACAGGATTAGTGAATCTCTTGACAAAGGTTTCCTTTCTTGGGCAATTGCTCTTGACATATCAAAGGCCTTCGACAAGGTATGGCATAAGGGTCTACTTCACAAGATTTCCAGCTACGGTATAACTGGAAATGTTTTCTCAATCATTAAATCATTTCTCCCCGATAGGTTCATAAGAGTAGTGGTCGATGGACAAAAATCGGAGGCCTGCAATATAAATGCTGGAGTCCCTCAGGGGTCAATCCTGGGCCCAACTCTCTTCCTGATCTACATCAATGACCTCCCTAAACACATATTTAAATCATTCGTTGACATCTATACTGATGACACGACCATCTACGGCAACACATCAAAGGCTGTAAATGACAAAGTTCTCTCTGATTCTCTCTCCTCTGATCTCGAGCGCGTGGTTCAGTGAGGGAATATTCCTTTAATGCATCCAAAACCAAACTCCTATCCTTGCATCATCAACGCTCTGATTCCCAGCTGGCATCAATTGTGATGGATGGCTCTCGTCTGGGTGAGGCCCCATGTTTTGATAAGCTTCTGGGTTTGACCTTTACTCCTGATCTGAAATGGAACACGTACATCAAGTCTGTTGCCAAGGTCGCTGGAAAGATGGTGGGATCCTTCTACCGCTCCAGAAGATATCTCACTACTGATGCAATTCTCTATCTATATAAAAGCCAAGTATGTCCAAGGATGGAATACTGTTGCCATATCTGGGCAGGAGCTGCTAAAAACAGCCTATCCTGTCTTGACAGAGTACAAAATAGACTTCGTGGCTTAGTGGGGGATGCCCTTTTCTCTACCCTGCAACCTCTCTCCCACAGAAGAGACGTTGCGAGCCTATCCTTGTTTTATCGTTATTTCCATGGCAGGTGCTCGTCTGAACTCCAATCTCTGGTCCCCCCTCGCCAATCTTTCACGAAAAACACCCGTCTAGCTGAATCCACTGTGAAAAATTTCCCCCACTTTATCTGTGCCTAAATCAAAACGCGGATTCCATGAACAAAGTTCTTTCTTAGAACTGGAAGCCTGTGGAACTCTGTTCCGTCTGCCTGCTTCCCACCGGACTACAACTTGGATGTCTTCAAGTCCAACGTTAACAAATTCCTAATGAACCGCCCCCTTAAGTAAACACTTCATCAAATCTCCACACTAACGTAATGTACTTGCAATAACCCTTATCCCTGAGTGGCTTCCGGGCCTTGATAAGTGGTGATCACTGTGTAAAAAAAAAAAAAAAAAAAAAAAAAGTACAGGATAGCAAATTTTTCATGAAGGCATAATCTACATGGGTCGTCTAGGTTCCTACATGTGGTAGCTTGTCTTATTATTTTCCATTCGACTACCGGTGAATGTCCGCTTTCATTGAGTTCCCAGTATTTATTCACTAGTGTTGTTTTCATACGGTATTGTTTATTGTCGATGTAGAGGCCAGAAAGGAGTTATCGCCCTTTCACTCAGACTTGGCATAAGTGCAGTTATCCCCCTTATAAAAGAAGAGGCGAATCGCCATTATGTGTTTACACTCATCGACGGCGACACGCTGTCGGATTGGGAAACCAGCTTGCTTAACGCAAACTGTACATGGCGCTACGAACATATTGTCACTTTAAAACGTGAAATACTTATATCGCAGCATTGGACTAAATATCGTTACCCTATGGAACAAGAAAACGTTCTCTTATTACGTCAACTAGTCGAGTTACAAAAAGAAAACATCGAATTACGGAAGGACATCTTACATGGACGAGCGAACACGTCGCAAACAAAAAGAATGCAGCGACCTTCTATAGGTCTGGACTCAACAGATAGCGAATGGGCACTCTTTTTAGACACCTGGTCACGGTACAAGGAGATGTGCAGACTCGAAAATCCAGCTGTAATTCGAAACGAACTGCGAGAAGCATGCACACCGGAAACGAACAGGTTACTTTTTGAGCTCATTGGACCAGAACGACTCAACAATGCGGCAGAAGAGTTCCTACTTTGCCAAATACAACTGGTGGCCGTTCGAGGCTTACACAAGGAAGTCCACCGGCAAACGTTTCACTCCATGAAGCAAAATGAGGGTGAGTCAGTGACCCATTTTTTATCGAGGTTACGTGGCCAGGCGAAATTTTGTGAATTTAGTATTCAGTGTCCGAACGAACCCACTTGCCGGCAGCAGGTTAATTACTCAGACGATATGGTTGCCGGGCAAATGATGGCAGGGTTAAGAAATATCGAACACCAGAGAAGGGTACTGGCAGAGGCAGCTACACTTCCTACCTTGGATCTAAAGTTTTCACGGTTGGTTTGCCTGGAGGCAACAGACGAAGCAACTCCACACTTTTCCGATACCACACAACCTCTCACGATATCTGGGGTACAAAAGTCGAATCAAGTACAACAAATGCATGAGGCAAAGGCCCTGTCGAACCCACGGGACACCAAACCTTGCAACGGTTGCAGAAAAACATTCCTCACCTTGAGTGGAATGGGAAACAGTTCCAGGTGGGCGCCTCAGAACCGCCCCCCTCAGTTACAGCAGAGGTAACTGTAATGAACAAGTGCCATGCGACCTTTGGAAGGGTGCCAAAGAAGCCGATGAAAGTGAGCACCCACGCCATCCAAGCCTTCACGGACACAGGAGCCCAAACTTGCTCTGTTGGCCCCGAGATTCAAGGACTCCTCGGGTACCCAAATGGGTACTTGGTTCCAACTACCCATCGGATAAGGGGTATAACAAATAGCCAGTTACACATCAAGAGGGTCCTGTTTTTACATATTAAGGTGGGATCAAGAGAAACACGACAGGCAGTGTATGTGTCTGACAACACATCCGGGCTCTACTTATCACAAACGGCACTTAAGGAGCTGAAATTATTGCCATCCAATTTTCCTACATCATTATTGCAAAGCAGCTCAGCGGAAATAGAAGAGACGGCCCCTTGCGGGTGTCCGCGCAGAACACCGGCTCCGAAGAAACCAGCAGCAATCCCATTGGAACCAACCGACATTAACAGAGAAAAATTGGAGCAATGGCTAAAGGAACATTTCAAGGCCAGCGCATTCAATACCTGTCCACACCAACCACTCCAAGTAATGAAGGGTAAACCCTTAGAAATAAAATTCCTCCCAGATGCGACACCGACGGCAGTCCACACACCAATACCTGTCCCCCATCATTGGAAGGAAAAGGTGAAACAAGATATAGACCGTGACGTGGCACTGGGGATAATCGAACCCGTACCGGTAGGCACACCAACTACTTGGTGCTCGAGAATGGTGGTCACACCAAAAAAAGATGGATCCCCAAGGCGGACGGTGGACTTACAAAAGTTGAACGAGGCGACCATGAGGGAGACGCACCACACTTCGTCCCCATTCAATCAGGTCTCGGTAATACCTGCACATACCAGGAAGACTGTACTCGATGCGTGGAACGGTTACCACAGTTTACCGCTGTCTCCAGCTGCACGAAACGCCACCACGTTCATCACTGAATGGGGTCGATACAGGTACTGTCGAGCCCCTCAAGGATTCCATGGATCAGGAGATGGCTACACCTGTCGGTTTGACGATATCACCATGGACATGGCTCGAAAAACTCGGTGTATAGATGACAGTCTCCTGTGGGACAACTCAATGGAATCCTCATTCTGGCACACAATTGAATATATAAACCACTGCGCCGATAGAGGGATTGTGTTTAACCCAGACAAGTTTCACTTTGCTGACATGGAAGTGGAGTTCGCAGGGTTTCAAGTAACAGCGAACGGGGTCAAACCCACAAGAAGAATGACTGAAGCCATCCTGAGCTTCCCCACCCCGACAAATATTACTGGGGTTAGGTCCTGGTTCGGACTCGTAAACCAAGTCTCCTATGCATTCTCACAAGCCGAAGTTATGGCCCCATTCCGAGAGTTGCTGAAAACAAAGGACAGGAAATTTTATTGGGATGAGACACTGGAACAGGTATTCCAAGAGTCGAAAAAAATAATAGTGGAAAGAATTGAAAAAGGCATCCAAACGTTCGAAATGAACAGAGCAACAGGACTCGCGACAGACTACAGCAAAACAGGGATATCATATTTTCTGTTTCAAAAGCATTGCAGATGTGAGGGGGAATTAAACATGAGTTGTGGGGATGGCCATTGGAAACTCATCCTGGCGGGATCCTGTTTTACCAACGACGCGGAATCACGATATGCACCAGTGGAAGGTGAAGCCTTGGCTCTGATCTATGGGTTGGAATCATGCCGCATGTTCATACTCGGATGCCCAGACTTGGTGATTACAGTGGATCACTTACTGCTCGTAAAGATATTTTCAGACCGAGCCCTTGAGAATATAAAAAACCCACGCCTGTTAAACTTCAAGGAAAAGTCACTCATGTATAAATTCAAGATAAAACATCGACCGGGGAAACTCAACTTGGCCCCTGACTGTGCATCGCGGTACCCAGCGGGCACCCCACCAAGAGACCAGGACCAATCCATTGACACCGCAGTCAAAGCCGCCCTAACATCGATGTACGAGAATGATACTACGTTAAGAGCCATCACATGGGGAAGGATTGTGGCTGCGGCAGCCACAGACGAAGAATGCAGGACTTTGAAAGAGCTGATTCAAAATGGCTTCCCCCAGTCACGTAACAATATCCCAACCGTAGTTCGAGTCTTCTGGCCTATGCGTGAGGAATTATATTGCCTGGAAGGAGTGATCATCAAGGGGAACAAAATCCTAATACCTCGACAACTCCGCGCAGAGATATTGGAATCTCTTCATTCCGCTCATCAGGGTGTGAACGGAATGCTGGCGAATGCGAGACAATGACTATTCTGGCCAGGGTTGGATGCTAACATCAGGCAAACAAGAGCCCAGTGCCGCACGTGCAATGAAATCGCACCGTCTCAGCCCAGGGAACCCTTGATGTCCCCAGCAGACCCGGAATTTCCATTCCAACAAGTGGTGGTTGACTTCGTCCAGATGCAGGGTAGACACTTTATGGTATACGCAGACAGGTATACGGGATGGGTTGAAGTGGCCCTAATGACGTCGGGAAGAGCCAAGACGGTGTGCGATACCTTGAGGACTTGGTTCTGTACCTACGGCGTACCGGAAGAGATTTCGTCGGATGGTGGACCACCATTTGAATCCCAGGAATACAACTCCTTTTTGAGGAATTGGGGCATACGAAAACGTACCTCATCAGTGCATTATGCCCAAGGCAATGGCCGCGCAGAGTTAGCTGTCAAAACCGCAAGACGTATACTGGCGGACAATACGGACAGTTACGGACGCCTGTGCCATGATCGGGCAGCCCGAGCACTACTGACCCATAGGAACACGCCTGTCCAGGATCTGGACATGTCCCCGGCCATGATGCTGTATGGTCGGATCATTAAAGACCACCTTCCTGTCCTGCGGGACAAATACCAGGTTCGAAAACAGTGGACAGAAATAGGCAAACTAAGGGAAGTAGCAATGGCCAAAAGACATATGAGGAACGAGCAGTATTACAACCAACATAGTCGCCCACTCCGGGAACTCCAGGTAGGAGATTACGTCCAGATCCAGAACCAGGACGGGAACCACCCACGTCGATGGACAAAGACGGGGAGAATCGTGGAGACCCAGGGGTACTGAGAGTACCAAGTCCGGGTCGATGGAAGCAATCGAGTGACATTGCGCAACCGTCGGTTTCTCCGTAGAATACACCCGGTAGTGGATGGCCCTCGTAACATCAGACAAGAAATCCCGAACCCACCTATAAATGTGGAGACCCCACAGGAACAACCTCCGGAGGAGGCAATGGAGGTGGAACAACACGCCGACACGGAATCCCCAAGCGAGCATGAGGAAGAAATGGAAGTGGAAGATACCACGGGAGGAGATACCCAAAAATACAGTCGTCCTCCGTTAAGGGAACCGTCAAGTCGGAGGACAAGAGCCCCAAGGGGTTTGTCGCCGCAAATGCGGGGGAAGTCGCACGGGTATTTCTCCACATAAAGGATGACCACAACAACTTGCTTTTGTGGTCACGAGGGGGAGGGGCATGTAGAGGCCAGAAAGGAGTTATCGCCCTTTCGCTCAGACTTGGCATAAGTGGAGTTATCCCCCTTATAAAAGAAGAGGCGAATCGCCATTATGTGTTTACACTCATCGACGGCGACACGCTGTCGGATTGGGAAACCAGCTTGCTTAACGCAAACTGTAAAGTCGAATGTACTTTTGTGGTCATAGTATCGAGTTTTGAAATCTAAGGAAGTCATACCTACGTAATATTTCTTGTTATTCGGGTTTTCTTTCGCAAATATTGTGGCCTGGTAAACTATGCTTTTGGTTAGACATTTATTTTGAAGTGGGCAAAGTGTGCAGTGTCTACAGTTGCATTTATCTTGTTTGTTATCAGTATTTTTATTTATAGTATGGTTGTTCTTGTCCGGGGTTGGTTTATTATCATTATTATTATCATTATTTCTGCCAGTGTTAGTTTTATTTTTGTCATAGTGTCTACTTTTTTATTCTTTATTTTGTTGTTGTTTACATTGTTTTTATTTAATATTTTGTTATTATGTGCTTTAATTATCATCTCTCAATTTTTGCAACAACTGTAGGATAACTTTAAGGTATTTTTATTGAAAATTTTGTGTAAGGGGTTGGTTGCGGGAAAGTGTTTTTCAATAAGATCTAGAAATTTCTTGCCAAGTTTTGTTTTTAACATTTTCAAAAACCAAACTCCTATCCTTACATCATCAACGCTCTGATCCCCAGCTGGCATCAATTGTGATGGATGGCTCTCGTCTGGGTGAGGCCCCGTGTTTTGACAAGCTTCTGGGTTTGACCTTTACTCCTGATCTGAAATGGAACACGTACATCAAGTCTGTTGCCAAGGTCGCTGGAAAGATGGTGGGATCCTTCTACCGCTCCAGAAGATATCTCTCTACTGATGCAATTCTCTATCTATATAAAAGCCAAGTACGGCCAAGGATGGAATACTGTTGCCATATCTGGACAGGAGCTGCCAAAAACAGCCTATCATGCCTTGACAGAGTACAAAATAGACTTTGTGGTTTAGTGGGGGATGCCCTTTTCTCTACCCTGCAACCTCTCTCCCACAGAAGAGACGTTGCGAGCCTATCCTTGTTTTATCGTTATTTTCATGGCAGGTGCTCGTCTGAACTCCAATCCCTGGTCCCCCCTCGCCAATCTTTCACGAAAAACACCCGTCTAGCTGAATCCACTGTGAAAAATTTCCCCCACTCTATATCTGTGCCTAAATCAAAACGCGGATTTCATGAACAAAGCTTCTTTCTTAGAACTGCACGCCTGTGGAACTCTGTTCCGTCTGCCTGCTTCCCTCCGGACTACAACTTGGATGTCTTCAAGTCTAATGTTAACAAATTCCTAATGAACCGCCCCCTAATTAAACACTTCATCAAATCTCCTCACTAACGTAATGTACTTGCAATAACCCTTATCCCTGAGTGGCTTCCGGGCCTTGATAAGTGGTGATCACTGTGTAAAAAAATACAAAAAAAAAACAAAAAAACATTTGATTGTATGGAGCCGTATACCAAATTATAGTTCTTTTTCTTCTATTTTTAATTTTATTATAGTTATTGGTGTTTTGTTGCTTATATTTGATATCGATATTTTTGTATCCACTATGTTTTAGAGCTGTTTCGTAGATATTGGTTGACCTGTTAAATGCATTTTCATCGCTTGAGTTATTACTGAGCCTACTTACGATCGAGTTAGGAATCTGTTTTATAATTGATGGTGGGTGATTGGACTTAGGGTTTACGTATATTGGAGTAGCGTTATCTTTTAAGTAGGGCTCATATGTGTCTTTATCTAAATTTAATGTAACGTCCAGGAAGTTTGTTATTTTTATGTTAGCTGATACGTCTGCTTGTAGGCCTAATTTTTTCATTTCCTTGTGTATGATTTTCTTAAAGTTATCTCCCTTGACTTTGTTGTTTTTTATTATAGCTAGTCCGTCATCTCTATATAGGCCGATATCCGTAGTATGCTTGTGAGAGTATATAGAATGAATAATCCCACAAGATCTGATGCCTCTGCAGAGTCCCTGGCACCCATCGCCAAATCAAACAAATTTTTCATTTTAGTTTTTATCCATTGGTTATTGTAAATTTATTAGAACTGATTTTCTACATTTTTTAATGATGTTGATTTTTTCAGAGGATATATCAGTGTATGCCTCGGCAAATTCAAGGGCAATGTTAAAAGTTCTTCGGATATCTATGATGTCAAACTGTATAAACGTACATTTATCTTTGTTTTCTATATTTTTACACCAGGTGATTGCTTCGGCAGTATTTGCCCACTGGTTTAATTCTAGGTCTTGTTTGATTTGTTTGTTTACTCTAGAAAGTCTTGTTTTGCTAATTCTACCTATTTCTGGTTTTGTTGGGTTTATCAACTTTATAGTTATATTATATATATATATATATAATTAAATGAAGGGCGAATGGGATTACGAGTAAAAAAAAAATTACAAGTAAATTATACGTTGTAGAATATGTACAATTGTATAAAATATATGTCAAAATGGGATATGTGGGGAAGTTAAAATTTAAAATGTATCCCCAAATAAGTCCAAAGACTTTACAAATTCCTTCTGTCGACAGAGAATGCGGGAGGGCCTGCGTGAGAAGATATAGACTGACTCCATAATCCTCAAGTGATTCGAAGAGTCAGCCCAGTGTAAAATCCTAAACCAGTCCGTTTTATATGCATTGGCACATGCTGGATTTTCATTTAATTTATATATATATATATATATATATATATATATATATATATATAATTTTCTTTTTCATTTCATCCATTCATTATAATTTTATAAGTAATCCCCACTTAAGTCTTCGCTCTTGCGTGACATTTGTTTTACACTTGATAGAAATTCAACGATTGACTCCTGATGAGTTTGTTCATGGAAGGAGCCCCTAGAGTCTTCCCGACCTTATTTAAAGTGCTATATATATATACATATATATATATATATATATATATATATATTTATATAAAATGGGTTTAGAAATTCCAACGAAAGAAAGATGTATATTTAAATAAGGGAGCAGTCACCAACAATGTGTATTTTTTAACATTATTTTATTATTCTGTGTCTTGGTTTTTCATTGAGAATTATGTTTGGATCATTGTAATAATGTTTTTAAGTCATTGAAATCGTTTTTACACGCGTTTCAGACGTTCTGTGAAGCTTCCTTGTCAGAAATTATTTTAAAATGTGTTGGAGATGTAAAAATGGCAATTTTCATAGTTCATTTGAAGTGTTTCCAAGGGGTGGAGGCTTGTAAGTGTTTATTATTCATTGGCGTGTTCAATTTTTATTACTCTTTTATTGGGCTTGTGGAGGCCGCCGACCTGGCTGTAGTCACTCTCTCTTTCTGCTAGTGTTTTTTTCTTTTCCTTTAGGGTGGGGTAGGGTGTGCGTGTGTGTGTGTGTGTGTGTTTGTGTGTGTGTGCACGTGTGTATGCGTGTGTGTGCGTGTGTGTGTTTGCTTTTATTGGTTTGAGAATGTGTATACTGTTTTATAGTATTATGAGGTTATTTGCTTCCTAGGAAGGTGACTGTGGTCCGAGGTCGAGGTCATTACTAATGTGTATGTGTGAGGAGGGGGGGGGGTCCAGCTCTTCTGAAATAAGGGTAGGGGTGCTTTCATTCTATTTTGATATTTATTTTTTGGATTCATGGATTTTAGTATTGTGATTTTTTGTTTTAGTCTTTTCGGGTATTCCTTATATTATGTTTGTTTAGAAAGAGGGGTGTATTTAAAATATGTATAGGGGATTTTTTAATGTTTCTATTTATTTGTCTCCCCCATGTGGGTATGGCCAGACCCAGGATCGGTTCCTAGTGTGGGGAAGATTTTGTTCCCCAGAGGGGGGTGCAATTGGAGGGGGTATAGGTATGGGAGGGGGATGATAGAAGGGATGATAGTTGTTTCAGTCATGAGGGGGTTCTCCTCCACTGACTGAGGAGGGAGCGAGGTGTTGGAACAGATATTATACTATGGTTCTAGGTGTGTCCTAATGTTGTTGGTTTCGAGGTTAAAGAGGGTTGGTATTGTTCAGTGTGTTGTATTAGAGATAGGGGTGTTATGTCTGTGTGTGGTTGTATGCGCGCACGTGTGTGTGTTTTAATGTGTCGGTTCTGATTTATGTGTGGGTGTGTATATGTGTATGTGTATGTGCATGGATGTGCATGCGAGTGTACCTTGCATTTCATGTTTTTGTGTGATGGTATTAGGTTCTGTTCAGTTTAGGAGTGAATCTTGTGATGAAGTTTTTTTCCTGTGTAAGTAAATAAAAATAATTGTCTGTTTGGAAGATTGGCATTATTTTGAAGCTGTTTCCACTGCATGTGTACGTGTTTTGAAACATAGAGGTGTCTGTTATCTGCAATTTTGATGTTGCTCTTATGTAAGGCCACTCTATTGCTGAAATTTTTGGTGGCGCCTATGTAGGATTTGTTGCATGTTGTGCATCTTAGTGCATATACTACATTTCTGGAGGTGCAATTTAGATCCTTTTTTATTTTGAATGTTTGTGCTGGGTTTTTGAATGTGTATGTGTTATCTTCTATTATTGTGTCACATACTCCACATTGTGTCACATACTCCACATCGCGGTTTGTTGCATTTTGTAACCCCTTTTGTAGTATGTGGGAGTAAAACTTCGAAATTCTGCGGATTAAAGACTATCCACTTATTTAATGTTTCCTTTTCAAATTAAATATGTGTTTAACTCTTTTTCAAAGTGTTAAAAAAATGAATTATTAACTATTTGCTCTTATATACATATACATATATATCTACATATACATATATATACATACATATATACGTATATATATATATATATATGATGATTGCAACGTCTTTTCAGACGAGTGCCACTCCCTCAGACACTTAAATTCCATAGGCCCAAAAATTACTTTTTTTTCCTTTTTTTTTTTAGTCCTACCGGTGAATTCACACGCTCAAGCAGGCATGACACTGAAGGCGGTCATTGAGATCAATTATTACATGCTTCCAGCATTTCAAGCTTCCACGCGTCACAACTTTTCCATCGCCACAGGACCATTTGTATAGACAAATGCCTATACACAGCTGATGTTACAGTCTTAGCTTTGTACGACAGCTAAGTCTCTGTCTCGGTTCAAAATGTTGAGATCCAGCAACAAGCAAGAGCAAGATAGCCAGCAACAAGTTAAACTGCGAGAGCCCTCTCCACCCCAACTCAGACATACATACACACAAACACAACACACAGTGCTAGTTGGCCGTTGACCCCAAAAAAGGGTTCATTCATACATATATACATACATATACACATACATACATATATGATTGCAACGTCTTGTCAGACGAGTGCCACTCCCTCAGTCACTGAAAGTCCATGAGCCCGAAGATAACCTTCTTTTTCTTTTAGTCTTGCCAGTGAATTCACACGCACAAGCAGACATGACATTGAAGACGGTACTTGGCATACATACATACATATACATATACACACATACATACACATACATACCCATAAACATACACACATGCACACATCAATACATACATACATACATACACAATACATATAACACATACATACAAACATATACATACACACATGCACATGCATACACATACATATGCATACACATATACACAAACATATACAAATACATACACACATATACGTACATATTTACATACATATACGTACACATGTATGCACATATACATACATACACATAAAGTTACCTACATATACCTACACATACATATATATGCACTTATATGCATATATACATATACATACATACACAAAAATATATACATGCATATATACATACAAACACAAATAAACATATATACACAAAAAATAAATAAATAAATAAAAATATATACACACATACATATATACATACACATACAAATAGATATGCATACACATACATACACTAGTACATATATTAACATACATACATACATATATACATACATACATACACATATCCATATATAGAATAATGGCAGACCAATTATTACATGCTTCCAGCATTTCACGGCTACACGCGTGACAATTTTTCCATCGCCACGGACAATTTTTTATAGACAAATGCCTGAGGAAGTATCTATACAAAGATGATGTTACAGAGGTTTAGCTTTGTATGACAGCTAAGTCTCCCTCTCAGTCCAAAATGTTGAGATCCAGCAACAAGCATGAGCAAGATAGCCAGCAACAAGTCAAACTGCAGACCAGCTTAATGCAGGTACTAGTCTCCCGCTTTATGTTTTTTTTTTGTTTTTTTTTTAAATCAGAGATTTGCTCCACCCAGAGGGGTTGCCTTAACAAGGCTTTTGGGAGTCCTCTCCACCCCACACACACATCAAAATAAACATATACGTATGTATGTACACATAGATGCATGCAAACATGCAAATGCAAGAACACACACACACATGACAAGATGCACATAACCACATACATGCATACATACACGCATGTACATACATATGCACATACTCATACACGTACATATAGAACATACATGAAGGCGCATTCATGATGACGATCATGGTTGTTACGAATAGGTGAATTCAACATGAATAAAAGAGTAAAACAATTCAAAATACACAACACATAGAATAGAGAGACGTCCGCTTTGCCGCTAGTACAGCTTTTAAATTGAACATACATATATATATATATATATATATATATATTATTTTTTAAATATAATTATCCACTGACACATGTTTCGTCGTCTACGACTCATCAGAGTGGCTGAATCTAGCAAGATTCGAAATCGGGACCCAACGGTAATGAGCCTAAACCCTTACCCCTGAACCATCTCGCCAACTGTCTGGATATATCGCGATTTACTTAGATGTTGTTTTGTTTTGATTTTTTAGCAATATGTTTCAGACAGTTGGCAAGATAGTTCAGGGGTAAGGGTTTATATATATATATATATATATATACTAACAAAAGTACCCGTCATTGACTGGGTTCAAAAACAGCCTACAGAAAATGAAGTCTGATTTATGAAAGTATGATAGGTTATGAAAAGGAAGGGTTGTACAGAGATAGCTTCAAATTCGTGGGTATCAAAACCAAAGCAAAATATGATAAAAGTAAAAATAAAATAAATAAACCCCATCATTTATTTTACCATACCTGTTCACACTGAAACACTTATCACAATATTCGGTGGATCTATATTAAAAAACCTTTCATGTCGCTGTGCAGTTCCTTGAATATTCTAACAAAGGTTGGAGGAAACCCTACTTTCTTTAAGATTAATCAGAGAGCATCCCTGTTAACGGTGTAAAATGCTTTGGTTAGATCCACAAACACTTGATACAGTGGTCTCTGTTGTTCAATACATTTCTCCTGGACTTGCCGGGTTGAAAAAATCATATCCATAGTTCCTCTGCCAGACCTAAAGCCACTTTGTGACTCAGGAATAGTATTAGGACAAACATCCTCCAGTAACCTGTTTGATAGAAGTCGTGTGAGAACTTTCTCAACAGCTTCCAAAAGCATAATCCCACCGTAGTGGTCACAAACATTCTTCTGTCCCTTTCCTTTAAACAGGGTCATCAAGACACCATCAATCCAATCCTGTGGAGCAGGAGCACCTTCCCAGATTTCCTCAACAAAACGAAGGATAGCATCAGCAATATTCGCACCTCCAATCTTAAGAAGCTCCACTGGAATACCATCCAAACCAGGTGCCTTGCCACCACTGATTTGTGTGATAGCCAACTGCACCTCAACCAGATTAGGCAAACGATCCATTATTGTGGTAGGCTATCAATTGCATCAGCATCTACTGCTGAGGGATTGTGAAACACATCAGTAAAGTGCTCTTGCCATCTTTTCAAGATATTTTCTGGATCCTTAAAGACAACAGAACCATCTTTCGACATCAGGAGATATATTGAAGAGGTAGGAGGACCAAATACTTGGCGTAGGAGTCCATAAAATTCCTTTGAATTTTTCGTGTCAAACGCCTTTTGGATCTGCTCCGTTATATTCATCTACCATTGGTTTTTCATCTTTCTTAGCTCAATGTGGCTTTGATCTCTTTGTATTGTCACAAATTAGTTGTATGATCAGAATGATCTTCACAAAGTAAAGATTCATAAATTGTCTGTTTATTCATCAGCAACTGATTAATTTAAAGATTGTTGTCATCAAAACAATCCTTGTTCTTAACCCTCTTGAAGCCAAGAACTTCAACACCAGCAGAATAAATCTGAGTCTTAAAATTCACCAGTGCACCATCAAATGCAAGATTATTGAGCTTTTCTGCCATACTCTTTTGAACTTCAGGCAACTTTAACTTGGCAACATCTATACGGCTAGGTACCTTTACACCACTGTGACAAACTTTTTACGGATTCATAAATTAAACTTTCTTCTCACCAACTTGTGATCGGTGTCACATTCAGCACTGCACATGTCACCAACAGTATATGCATCTCGAAGGTTGCATTTTCGAGTTATAATGAAGTTAATTAGGTGACCATGCTTTGAATGTGGATGTATCCAAGTAGCTTTGTGCTTCAGTTTACGGCGAAAAAAAGTGTTACAGATAGCAAGATTAAATTCTGAACACAGCTTTAGTAGCTTAAGGCCATTAGCATTCATGGTACCGATACCATAGCGGCCAAGAGGACTCCAGGTCTCATAGTCTTTCCCAACATGGGCATTGAAATCACCAAGAATAACAAGTTTTTTTATTAATTGGTGTAGATGCAACAACAGAGCGCAGAGACTTATAGAAACACAAGGT
>NC_136497.1:109166261-109228761 GCF_053919585.1 Euprymna scolopes | reverse complement strand
CGCCGTACTACATCGTATGATGTTCGAAACCTTAAAATCTGCGCAGCAGAACGATCCGGCACAGGGAAATTGGTGTGTGGACGGCAAAGAGCTGAATGTATGGGTCGATGCTAGCTCCCTAGCAATTGGGGCAGCCTTGGAGATGTGTGAAACTGTGTTGGAAGATGCATGTTGGCTGCGACCTGAAGATGACTCTCAACATATCAACTTGGCTGAACTGGATGCCGTATTGAAAGGCATCAATTTGGCTCTCCAGTGGCAGAGCAAGATGCTACACATAAAGACAGATTCTGTTTGCGTATACCATTGGGTCTCGGACACGCTAACTGGAAAGGCGCGAGTACGCACCAAAGCAGCAAGCGAGATGCTTATTAGGAGGCGATTAAGCACTCTTAAGGAGCTCGTGAAAGAGTACGGGCTGACAGTGGATGTGATGCTGGTTCCATCAGCACGAAACATTGCTGACCGACTGACACGAGTGCCACAGCGGTGGTTTGAGGCAATGAAAAAGAAAAACGGTCTTGACCCAGTGATAGGCGCGGTCCACAAAGACGAGCTGGATGAAAGTCAAATCATGGCTATTCACAAAGATAGTGGACATCCGGGGGTGCGACGCACTACCTACTTTGTCAGGAGAAGATGTCCAACCACGACAAAAGCAACTGTCAGAACGGTCATACAGAAATGCGAGGAATGTCAGTCCATTGACCCAGCGCCAGTCAGGTGGGAAAAGGGAAAGCTGGAAGTTAACGAGAATTGGCAGAGAATTGGAATGGATATCACGCATTATGGCACCTTCCATTTTTTAACTTTAACAGACTGTGGTCCATCGTGTTTCTCCATTTGGAGGAAATTGGCAAGGCAGGACTCGGCAAGCGTGATTCATCAGTTGGAGGCAGTGTTCCTCGAGCGTGGCGCGCCACATGAACTCCTTTTAGACAATGACACAGCTTTCTGCAGCAATATGTTCCAAGCATTTGCATGTAAATGGGGAGTTCACTTGCGATTCCGTTGTGCATATGCTCCAGCCGGGAATGGCATAGCGGAGCGATGTCACTGTACAGTGAAACGAATAGCGGCTAGAATGTGTTGTCCCATACAGGAGGCTGTCTACTGGTATAACATCACACCAAAAGATGACACATCTGCCTCCACTGCGCCTGCCAACAGGATTTATCAATACGAAGTTCGAGTAAAGGAGACCAATCTCGCAACTGCGTCCCCAGGTCCCAAGAACAGCTTTTACCAGGTTGGAGATCGCGTATGGGTCAAAAGACCGCAAAATCGATGTACCACGAGGTTCGGCAAGGGTGAGGTGACCAAGGTGATCAGCCCTCAGTCGATTTTGGTGGACGGTGTGCCTCGTCACGTGAAGGATTTGCGCCCTCGCCATTATGTTGTTACATCGGAGGAAGAGGGAGACTCAAACAGTATGATGTCTTCTGAAAAGACAGAGAGTATGATGCAGGACGACGGAGAGGATTTTGAGCCATATAATGTACATACTGAAGAAGCGGAGGAAGGACCACCCGTCTTGCCTTTACGAAGGAGTACCCGACAGAGACGAATACTGCCCCCCTGCCCTGATTGTGAAACACCGCCTATGGAGCAGACTGGTGGCAATAATGGCGATGAGGAGGATGGCAGGGAGGAAGTGCTGCCTCCGGTTCTTCGGAGAAGTACTAGACAGAGACGACTGCCCCCCTGCCCCATTTGTGATCATGAGATCAGGGGGGAGTGTAGCAGAAGTAGCAATAACTAAAATGAGGGGAAAAAGAGCTTACCTCGGGTACGTCTGTTGTGTCACCGGTTGGGGGGAAAAGAGAATTCCAAGATGGCGTCCGGGGGTTTTTATTAGCGTTTACCCCATGCAACTCTCGGAAAATCACGTTTCTTTCTCATGTGATTATGCAAATGGATAATTCCCGGCCACTATAAAAGCAGGAGGCTAGAGACGAGTCGGCAGTGTCCTGCAAATTGTGTGTGTGGGTGTTTCTGGCGATTGGAGTGTGTCTTCTTTTACCACGGTTATCACGGACAGGAATTCCCTCTCTTCTGGAGGTGGGCGATATTGACTATTTTGAAGTTGTACTGTTGCTGACAGAACATTTATTTTTTTTGCCTACTACATTTTTGTTTCAAAGTTAAAAAGAATAAACATATATTCGTCCCTGCTGATAAGACTAAAAATTACTATGAACTTGACTATCCTACATATAAAAGACTTTTGTATAAAGAACTTTATAAATCTTATAAAATAGCCCCTCATACGACTTTAGATTCTATTAATTCTGAGGCTAAACATTTACTGACTTCTATGAACATTCATAACTTCACTGAAATAATTTCTCCGGGTACCCCTAGACTTACTCTCAAGGATCATAAACCTAATTTTTATGACACCCCCTTCCTCAGATTAATCTGCCCATCTAAACTTAACTTAGGTGCTGTAAGCAAAAACATCTTAGATAGAATCATCCCTCGTATTAAAGAAAAAGTTGATTTCCCTCTTTGGCTAAATTCAGAGACCGTAATTAATTGGTTTGTCTCCCTTAAAAATAAACACCTTCTTTAACTTCATAACTTTGACATCCAAAATTATTATCAATTAATTTCTCTGATCCTTTTAAATAAGACTCTAATCTTTGCTAAAAGAAATTCTGACTTAACTAATTTAGAAATTAAATTAATTTTCCTAGCGAGAAAGTCCCTTATACAATTTAACAATAAGTTTTGGACTAGAAAGGACTCCCCTAATAATTTCGACATCTTGATGGGTGCTTCTGACTTTGCAGAAGTTACGGATTTATTGGGACTCTTCTTATTGAAAGAACTTAAATACCACATTAAACATATCCAAGGGGGTCTTTATAGATACGATGCCCTTTTCACTACAACAGCCAGGCCAAGAGAGTACAACAAAACAATTAAAAAATTATATAACTTTGGCCTTTCTATAATTATCGAACTGAACAAAAAAACTTCAAATTTACAAGATGGTACACTTAATCTTAACACCAAGACTTATAGCCCTATTACAAACCCAACATTACGCTTTTATACGTCCATAAATCTTCTAACCACCCCAACTCAATTATAAAATCTATAGTCCCATCCCTCTCTAGAAGAATTTCTACTCTTTCTGCTGATAAAAAACTTTTAATCAAAATGCTACTTTCTTCAATAATGCCTTATGGAACTTAGGACACAAGGAAAAGATTAAATACAACCATTATGCTCCTCCTGCTAGACGCCTTAAATCTGTAATCACACACAATATGACTCGCAAGAAAACAATTCAAAAAACAAGATCTGTCGCTATCAATAACAATGAACCAGTCTACAAACCAAAATAATAATCGTAATACCTCTAACTTACCCAGTCACACCAGGAGAAAGAAAAATATTTAGCGTAAATGTCAAAAACTAATATACCTAAGGAATTCTTCAACATTGTACAAAACTCTTTCAAATACCCACACAGATATAGTTCTATTTTCAATAAAAACTCAATAAGGATTTCTTATTCAACTATGCCTAATTTAGCACAAAGAATCTTAAAATCTAATAACAAAAAAATTAAATCAGCCAAAAAAATCTCTTTCCCAATTAAACCCAAAACTAACTAATAATTGTAATAACAAACATCCTTGCCCACTCAATGATTGCATCCATAAAGATGCTATATATTCATGCACAATTACAGAGTTCCCATGCAGTCCTCCCATAACAGACACTAATATTTTGTCTTCTAGTCATCCCTCTTCCCATCCTCCATCTGATATAGTTACTAATCCAATATACCACATGAGCAGCCTCTCCATCTATAATCATACAACTAGCAATAACAATAATAATAATAATAATAATAATAATGATAATAATGAGAATAATAATATTTTTCCTAACAGCCATCCTAACACTAACAACACTCATTATCCCCTCCAAAACAGTCCTCGTACAATCATTGTCCCACCCTTTGTTCAACACAATGAACAAAATTCAAACTATTTCCCTAATACAAATCAGCAAATTAATATTAATTTCAGACTTCGAGCTTTTAATAAAGTACATACATATATCGGCGCTACTTCAACATTAATTAAGAAAAAAATATCAAACCACATTTCTCCTTTTAACAACCATCATTCTAATAATAACCAAGGAACTTCTCTAACCACTTTAATAAAAAAAAACTTAATTCTAACAGTACCCCTTTCTCAATCAAATGGACTATCCTAAAAAAAGTTAAGTCTTATACTCCAGACTCTAAGTCATGTCGCCTCTGCACAACCGAAGCTATAACTATAATTACTTCCCCTCAAAGTAACAACATAATAAATTCTAAAAACGAACTGATCTCTTTCTGCAAACATAAGTCCAAATTTAATCATGGTAATTTTGAAATCATGTAGCCATTAATTTAACCTTTCAGATATATATATATAACACGGAAATTACATAATTGTCGATGCAATAATTTATTTCAACCTTATGGTATTTTCAAGCATCTAAACTAGACAATTACATTTTTGATACTGAAATAAAGAAAGAAAAAGAATCGGGCCCTGACCGTCAAAAACCAGAGGGGGTGATAGTAGCAATCCACTTAGTACATTTTATAGAGAGGGTGGGAATTAAGTTAGTAGGGGAGGGATTTTTTTTAAAAAACAACAAGAACATTATGACACTTAGCGACTGTCCGGTAACCCGACGTAATAACAGACACACACACACGCACACACACACACACACACACCTAAATATGCACGTTCTTACCCGTAAATGACTTGACACGCGTTTACTAACCTAGGAAGAAGAGGGAATAAACTGACAATCGGCTGCGCGTAAGGGAAAGAGAAGAAGAAAGAAAAAAGAAAAAAGGGAAGAGAGTGACCATCCGCTGCCTGTCATATGGTTTAATTTAGTCTCGACTCTCAGATAAAAGAGAAGGGAAAGGATAGAAAATGAAGATTATACACGCGTCATGGAGTTAATTTAGTCATGGAAAATAAGTCTATTAAAAGATATATAAAAGAAGTTATATACAAAGTTTTAAAACTCTGTTTTCATGTTAAAATTATTTTGAAATAAATATTATCTATAATACATTTAAATTTTCTATATTGTATTAGTAATATATTACTATGAATTCAAAGAATTGATTCTTATGTAGTTAATATTTTATGTATTTTTATGTAATTAATTTTATTGGTGATTATAGCGGTCATTGTTATTTTGCTCACTAATATTTCACTTCCTAATTGATTAAGATGCAGAAAATTACATTATTAGTCGCCCCCAATTCCATAGGACGTATTTAGTTTCGGTTAATATATACATTCATTCCGTACACATATATATATATATATATATATATATATATATATATATATATATATATATATATATATATATATATATATATTCTTTTCTATAACATTATGGTTTTTTTCTCCATACTTTCTAAATATTTTATAACTTTATAATTTTTTTATTGTAATTCTTTATTTCTTCCTTGTTTGGCTGGTTTTAGCGTTTATTTATAATCTGCATGTATGTTTACTTGTACTTTACTATATGCATTTACTTACATACTTATTTACATACTTATTTACATACTTATTTACATACTTACTTATTTACTTACATATTTACTCGCTTTATCCGGAATTTACAGATACTGGCCTTTCTCTCCCCTTAAAAAAAATTTTTTTTTAACATTTTATTTATTTATTTATTCATCTATTGAATGTATGTATGTGTGTGTGCGTGGGTGTTTGTTGTGTGCATATATATACATATATATATGTGTATGTGTAATTGTATGTATTCATATATATGTACATATGTATTTACATGTGTATGTATTTATTTTATATTTCTTCTTATTTCATTTGGTTTCCTTCAAAAACGCCTGCTGATAATTTAATTCTTAAATAATAACTTGTACATTTCAGTTGACCACTTTTTTGCTTAAAATTTTGGCGCCTTTAACGTCATCTTGTCCGGGTCATTTTGACATTGATTTTTCTATTTTAAATTTATTCCAATCACCATTCCACTTTTTCCCCCCTTCTTCTTCACTCATTTTCCTTGCCTCGACAGTCGAGTTTTAAATTTCTTCCATTCCTTTTTTTTACACACATTTTATCTTTCTTTTAATAATATATTGGAATTCTTTCCCTTTTCCTTGTATCTACTTGTGAATCACTCTACGGATTTCTGCCTTTTGGATTACTTTGGATCACCTTCCAATTACGCGATTCTCTTGGATTTTACTTGTGCGAGTGGAAATTTAATTAACTTTCTTGGATTCTGCATCTTTGGATTTTACCGTTATTGGATATTTTACCCTTCACCAGACTAACCATTCACGTCAAATTACTTTTTTATTCACACTATTCCCTCTGCTTCACTTTTTGTTATCAAGTAAGATCTATGACTTACTTGTAGTTTCATTTAATCCGATCCCATATTTTGCTAAATCCTGCCCTCTGATGAGAAGGAAAGTATTTCTTCGAAACTCCGTGGATTAAGGACTATCCATTTATTTAGTGTTTCCTTTTTAAAATTAAATATGTTTTTAACTCTTTTTCAAAGTGTTTTTTAACATGTTTTATTAACTATTTGTTCTTATATATATATTAACTATTTGTTCCTATCAGAGAACTCCACACTTTGCTACAAAATCTACACCCAAAAATAAACTTCACACTAGAACAAAGCCCCACAGAACTACCTTTCCTAGACATCCTTAGTAACAATCAAAAACAACAACATAAATTACAGACATCTACCACAAACCCACAGACACTCAACAATACCTCCACTTCAAATGTCACCATCCTAAAAACTGTCTAAAATCAATACCCTACTCCCTAGCATGTAGAGTCTGCACCATAGTAACAGACAGACACCTCCATTCGATTAGACTGAATGAACTGCCAAATAACCCTGCGGAAAAGAGGATATCCACTACCACTTATACAGAAAGGTATTGAACTGGCTGAAAAAAATCCAATAGACCAACTAAGAATCCCAAAAGAACACAACAAAGAACAAAGAACAAATTTTAGCATACGTCTCCACACACAACACAAACAACCCAGAACTATTTACACAGATAACAAAAACCTTATCCTCCTCAATCAGAACGACAAACTAAACAACATACTTAAAACAACAAAAATAATAAAAAGCAAATACCAACCCAAAAACCTAAAACACATCCTAACTTCCTCAAAACTCGTTCCACACACTATAAAAGGGGTTACAAAATGCAACAAACCGTACTGTGGAGTATGTGACATAATAATAGAAGGTAACACATACACATTCAAAAACCCAACACAAACATTCAAAATAAAAAAGGGTCTAAATTGCACCTCCAGAAATGTAGCATATGCACTAAGATGCACAGCATGCAACAAATCCTACATAGGCGCCACCAAAAATTTCAGCAATAGAATGGCCTTACATAAGAGCAACATCAAAATTGCAGATAACAGACACCTCTATGTTTCAAAACACGTACACACATAAAGTGGAAATAGCTTCAAAATAATGCCAATCTTCCAAACAGACAATTATTTTTATTTGCTTACACAGGAAAAAAATTTCATAACAAGATTTACTCCTGAACTAAACAGATCCTAATATCAACACACAAAAACATGAAATGCAAGGCACACTCACATGCACGTACATATACATATACACACCCACACATAAATCAGGACCGACACATAAACACACACACAGACACACACGCATACAGCCACACACAGACATAACACCCCTGTCTTTAATACAGCACATTGAACAATATCAACCCTACTTAACCTCGAAACCAACAACACTAGGAACCATAGTGTAATATCTGTTCCAAGACCTCGCTCCCCCTTCAGTCAGTGGAGGAGAGATCCTTCATGACTGAGATAACTATCATCCCTTCTATCATCCCTACTGCCATACCTATACCCCTCCAAGTGGCCCCTCTCCTCTGGGGAATGAGATCTTCCCCACACTAAGAACCGATCCTGGGTTTAGCCATACCCACATGGGAAGACAAATAAATAGAAACATTAAAAAATCCCCTATGTATATTTATAAATACACCTTTTTATCTAAACAAACATAATATTAAGAATAGTCTAAGACTGAAACGAAAAATCACAATACTAAAATCTAAGAATCTAAAAAATAAATATCAAAATTGAATGAAAACAGGCATACCCTTATTTCAGAGGAGCTGTTCCCCCCTCCTACCACACACACATTAGTAACGACCTTCAAACCAATAAAAGTAAACACACACACACACACACACCCTACCCTATGCACCCAGTTGACTAAATATCAATGGGCCCCTCACACCCACTCAAGTAAGAGTAAAAAAGGAAAATAATGAGAAAAAACAAAGAAAGGTAAATAGAAACACAAGCAGAGAGAGAGAGAGAGAGAGAGAGAGAGAAACATAAGACAGCAGCGACCACAATCCATCCCAATGAACCAGTAATAAAAATTGAACATAAAAATGAAAAGTAACATAAACATTTCAAATGTACTAAGAAAATGTTCTTTCACATTTTTAACACATCTTGAATATATTCTAAACATTTTAAATACTTTCTTGCTTCACAGAACGTCTGAAACGTCTTAATAACGATGTCAATGATTTAAAAACATTATTACAATGATCTAAACATAATTTGCAATGAAAAACCAAAACACGGAATAATAAAATAATGTTAAAAAATACACATTGTTGGTGACCACACCCTTATTTATATATATATATATATATATATATATATATATATATATATATATATATATATATATATATACTTTCAATGAGGTTTTGTTAATCCAGTTCTGGAATCTGTGCTGATGAAAAGACATTTTGTAATCAATAAAGATCTCAAAAATAATCATAAGCATAAACTTTTCTTGTTGAATTCTTGGATATGTAATAATTATGTTTATTTCTAAAATCTTTCTTGACACAAAAACAAGGAATCAAATATTTTGTGTGAGTCTTTACTATATGCTATTCCCACTATGATGACTTGTGCAAGTGTGGGCTTCAAAACTGGATTCCCTACCCCAGCCCTAAAGTAAAGATGTAAACTAAAAGATTCAATTCAAAATAGTTACTCATTAATTAATTATTAATATAAAATAAAATGGAACTTACAGTAGTAAACGAAGAGTTTAATGATTTTAAAAGGCATAAGTGGCAAGTTTTATAGATTTGTGATTCAAATCTCTTGTTTTCATACTTTTCATGCAACAATTTTCAATGTAAATTTGATGAGGGAAAAGAAAAAATCTTTTTATTAAAAAAAAAAAAAGCCTCTACTCGAACTGAGAAACAATCAATATTCCCCTTAAGGAACCATCCATGGAAAGTCTATAGTTAATCAAGGGTTGAACAATCTCTGACATTACTTAGGTTCAGTGACAAGGAGAAATCTAAAATGACTGGAAACAATGGCAAGATAAGCAAAGAAAACATGGTCTTATTTCAGAGGTTTTCCTTTTTCTAGGCTAATTGCACACATTAATGGCTTGAGAGTCTACTCTACTATTTAATTCATAGTTGGAGGGTGAATATATGAATTTCCACCTTTCCTATATATATACGCATACATAAATATATATAAAAAAAGGTTTGTGTTAACTATAACCTTTTTACGCAAATATTACGCAAGTATAAATCATGTAGAATATCTGCATGAATATAGCTATTACATGTAATAGTTAACTAAACATGATCATCCCATGAGAAAACCGAAAAAAAACTAATAGGGAATTAATTAAAATGAATGTTTAAAAGAATATGCAAATTAGCTAAATTTTTTGCAGATGACTCATAAATAACAAAGTTGCATTTTTTTTTTAAATAAATAGATAAAAAGGTTTTTAATATGAATATCAATACACAAAAAAAAATTATAAGAATATAAATTATGAGACAGCTTCTCATATGTTTACGTGTTTCTTGTCAACATGTAACTTACAAGTTACTATTTTTATAAATCTTATGGTTATATAAAGGTGAAAGTTTTCATTTCAGGCTATTCAAGCTGCATCTAAACACTACAGCATGTATTTGGACATAATCTTTACATGAAATGGATATGAATATAACGGTCACTATTGGTCATCTTTATTCCCCAAATAAAAAAGTTCTAACCAAAACATTAAAAGTACAAATTTATAATAGCACCAGGTGATTAAATTAGCCTCTACTTACAACAAATTATTCATTACTTAAAAATTTTTTAATTAAATCATTAAAGGTGGGTTTATTCATTAATTCATTTAACAAAAACAAAAAAAAACTTCACTGTTTTGTTAATGACTCAGAGTTCCATCCAATATTGTTTAATTTTTCATTTATTTTTCGTTTAAAATAAAGAATAAAAAATGCTTCAATAAACAAAAAATTGATTTCATTAATTGTTTATTTTTATTTCTTATTAATTTCTCAATTCATGAGGTATCTATTATTTTTAATTAATTAGTTCATCAAAACTAAGTTTTTTTAGTAAGTGAATATTCTATGTAATGTTAAAATACAAAGTCGCACATAAAAATTTAGAACTTCATAAATAATTATTTAGTATTAAAATTAAATACTAAGTATGTGTTTTAGCTTGATTTTTCAGATTTTATAATTCATTTTATCAAAAAAACATTATATATGTTTCCAAATCTTGCATCACAAAATTGTCCCTTCTTCTATCACAACTCTGCCAATGCCTTCTCTTAGGTTTAGGAAGGATATAAGAATGGGCTAGAGTCTCAATAGGCTTCATCGTGGTTTTAACAGCATTTATTCCTTGATTGTCAGGTTTTTCTTTTTTTTTTGGAATTAGTAAGTTTTGGTGAAAATCGTCAATTGGATTGATGCTAAAGTCATGTATGGTACATGTTAGATGCCAACACATCTTTCTAGACTTCTTACCTGACTTTCGACTGTAACAGTCATCCATTAAAAGAGTTCTTCTATTAATCTCAGGGTCAGTTTGAGCAGTTTAAGTTTGATGATATTGATGAAGGGCTGCAAAATCTAAACAAAAATCATATTCTCATTGTTCATGTTTAAAGATAAATTTCTCTTAGCATATTTTACGGATTTCTTTTCATTTCTCCTAATGTGTGAAAAAGCTTCTGCGTTGATCATTAGTCCCATTCTTGATTATTAGTTTGTTATTCTTTAAGAGCAGTAATCATTTATTTTGAACATGAACTGAAAAGTATGTTACTTCCTTTATTTCTTCTTTTAGAGGTGGTACTTTTGTAAATAGTAGCACCATGGTTTATGTTCTTTGTGACTATTAAGGCAGACTTTAGCCATGTGTCTCTTTCCGCTACAAGTAAAACACAAACCACTTTATTTAGCATAATTCTGTTCTATATAGCCTTGGAAAGAATGTGAAAGTAAAGCCGTTTCACAAGTAAGTCGGATTCTAGCTTTTTAGGCGACTACGTGTGAAAAGAAAGAAGAGGCTTGAAGTTTTGTTCCAAGTTCTGCAGAAGGGCAGGTCCTGTAGAATCAGCAGAAAAGAAAGTCCTGTAAAGTCAGCAGACGAGCAAGTCCCAAAAAATCACACACACACTAAGGTACTCTTAAAGCTGCAGCAGTTCACCGATACGATCACACTGACGTCGATCCTAGAAAAGACACCCCCATGTTCCAAACACACTCCCTTTATCCTTCCGGCGTTCGTCCTCGGCCAATCAGCAGCCAAAGAACGGTCACGTGGGGCCCAGTGATGATCGCACAATCTACAAGATGAGGACGGCGCCATTTTGGAATTTCTCCCGGGTTTCAGCCATGCACGTACGCACACCGTAGGAGCGTTCCAAGGTAAGGCATGACGCGCAGACACGTGGGCGCTTCCTCCCTTCATTTTCTTCGACTCTACAGAAAGTTAACTTCATAATGATTAGTCAGGTTCCTAATGTAATTTTGTGGGAACTTTTTGGAGATTTGCAAACCTATACATTTTTGAAAAGGTTTATGTCTCAGGAATCAGAAAATCAATGTTTGCATTTGCCCAGATGCGTATATGGCGGCCATATTGGATTTACAAAATGGCCGCCGTAAGATGTACGTTTTGTAATATCTCGGCTTCTAAATAAGCTGGAACACTGATTTTAACTGCTAAACCTACATTTTCAGGGCCAAGGAAACCAATGGTGGTGGTTATAAAATTTTCCCAGATGTGTATATAGCTGCCATATTGAAATTTACAAAATATCTACTGTAAAATGTAAGTTTTGTAATATCTTGGCCTCTAAATAAGCTGAAACATTGATTTTAACTGCTAAACCTACATTTTCAGGGCCATAGAAGCCAATGGTGGTAGTTATAAAGCAACAACATTTGTAACATTAAACTTTAAATGCATAACTACGTTCAAACTGATGTGGTGTTGTTTTATTGCAATATCTTTGTAATAAAAAATATGTATCATGTATAAATTCATATTCAGCTGTTCTTAAAAAAAAATCTTGCTTTTATATCACTAATTCAAATTGTTAATTTACCTCTGATACTTTGAGAACTTGCAGTTTTTTTTATTGCTATTCTAACATTATTGTAATTCTCTCTGTGTTTGTAGGTTAAGCATGAGTGATGTGTCGCAAAGTAGAGAGGAGGCATGTCAAACCAAGGAGTCCATTAACTGGAAGCAGTGCATTCTTTGCCAGTCTGATGATAAAAATAAAGGGGTTTCTCCCGGGTTTCAGCCATGCACGTACGCACAACCTATGGGATCGTACTGCAGGTAATTCTAGAGAGGGCTAGTTTGAATGATGGGGACTATGTCCAAGTTCAAAGGTGACTGCAGAACTGCACACCAGAAACAATGTGTGAAGAGGGAACCCTCAGGTTCTGGGGCTGGCACTGACTGTCCACCATGACGCACGCAACAAGAAGCTGTTGAATCTTCTCGATGCTCATGGCTACGCTATTTCACATCGCCGTGTCCTTCTCATGGAAACTGCTCTGGCAAATGCTGTTGTAGAAAACACCAGAGTATACCAAAGCCTCTATGTACTACCATTCCTGAAGAAGGGGACCTTTGTGTTTTTTGCAGTAGATAACACAGATTTTGCAGAGGACACGCCTGATGGGAAAGGAACCGCCCATGGAATAATCACGGCAGTGTACCAGAAAGTTGATCCTTCTAAAGAACTTGTTGCAGAACCTTTGATTATAGGTGATGCAAGGAGTATATCAATCGCACCCTACCATGTAGACATGCTTCACTGTAATAAGCCAAAACCACAGACTACCAAGAGGTCAGAACAGTTTGCCATCGGCCAGGGAATCTCAGGATCTTATCAGCTGACACAGCTTGGATGGGTTGTTGCATTTGCTTTATCTAGAATGAAACCTCAAGAAACCTCCAGCAAGATTCCAGGCTGAGCAGGATACAATTAACTGCTGTCTGAAAGCCTTCCTTTGACAGGTTGGAGCCTTGCCACTACTCCATGAGGTGGCACACGAGTGGTCAAATCTGCTAACTATGATCGTACAAGCAAATCAGCTGAGGAAGTTGGCAGTTGAGGAAGATCACCCCACAGTCATTACCTTTGACATGGCTCTATATGAAAAGGTGGTGCTGTTCTTAGATGCCAGACCTGACTTGAAACAAATGATTGTTCCCAGACTGGGTAAAATGCATGTCATAATGACTGCCCTCAGAGCGCTTGGTGCCTCCATGGAGAACTCAGGCATAGATGATGTCTGGGTGGAACCAGGTGAGTATGGTCCTGCCATGACAAAAAAAATCCTGAAATGCACACACTACAAGCGAGCTCTCCATGCCCATATTTACTCATACATAGTATTCTATGGAATGGCTCTGGAAGAGTTCTTCAAGGACAACCCACAACTGAAAGATGTCTGCCTGATGGCAACAGAAGGAGTAGAAGTTGCCTGCTCTGAGGATAAAGACACGAAAGCTGAATCCGTGAAGCAAGCAAACAGCACCCTCCAGGAAGCCTTGACCACTGCTGAGGTCATCATAGCATTTCAAAAATGGAAGGAGCAGAAATTCCAGAATGCAATGTTCAAGGCTATGATGAGGTACCGAGATTGGGTGGAAGCAATTCTGTTCTTTGTAGCAGCAACACGGAATGCTGACCTGGAACTCCATCTGCAAGCTGGAGAAACACTGAGCAAGCTGTTCTTTGCCATGGACTGCATCAAGTATAAGCCACTCTGTCCGAGATACATTACAGATATGCATGCCTTGAGGACCAATCAGCCTCAGACATGGGAGGAATTACAAGCAGGCAATATATCAGTCATTCATTCCCTTTGTGTCTGTTGCAGCAGACCATGCATGTGAACACCTAAACAAGCTGATGAAGACTAGCTCTGACATCATAGGCATTTCCAACAGTGCCAATACCAGACATAGATTTTTTCTTGGCACACCAGAACTTTAACCTCTGTCAAAAGAATTCAAGAGTCAGTTTGACATGGAAGCTGACAGAATCACAAAGCATCATGGGCTTGGACCAAGTGCAGTCAGGAAGGCACATGGTACAATCAACAAGATCAAGGAAGCCATACTCAGCCATGAAATCCCTTCTTCTATATATATAAAAGCCAAACGTCTGTGTGTATGTATGTATGTTTGTTTGTAACGCTAAAACTTTTGAAAGACGGAACCAAACTTGACAAATTTGGTATCATATCGAAGCCCCATCACCCGGATGACAAATATCGAAATTTCACGTCAAACGGACCACTAGAAGTTGGTCAACTGATCAGTTATCTTCGAGGGGGGCCCCCAAAAAACCTGTCATTATCTATATATATAAAAGACAAATGTTTGTTTGTAACGCTAAAACTTAAGATGAAAGATTCCTCTCCCCTAAGAATAAAACATATGTTCAATATCTGCTTTTGTTTTTTCGTTGTTTATATGGTCCTGAGCAACGCCGGGTAGCCCTGCTAGTATAATATATAAAAGCGAAACGTCTGTGTGTTTGTATGTTTGTATGTAACGCTAAAACTTTTGACAGACACAACCAAAGTTGACAAATTAGGTATCATATTGCACCTTGATCACCCGGATGACAAATATCGAAATTTCACGTCAAACGGACAACTAGAAGGGGGTGAACTGATCATTTTTCTCCCAGGGGGGCCCCCAAAAAACCTGTCATTTTAATGTTATTATTACGTAATCCAAAAACGCTTAGTCATGTCACGTGACGTGACGTCAACATCCAGTAATGGCGAACAAATGTAAATAACAACTTTTTTTACCGATACTTTTGCAATTTCTCTTCTCCTTCGTTCTATATATTATTAAACTTCATGACAATGTCTCCAACGTGATTAACTGGTTAAAAATAGTATTTACACAAGAGTTTTAACGAAAAATGTCAGGAAAAAATGTACAGGAATAAAAATATCCAGCTTTCAAAATATTCGTCGATAATAAAACCGATCGTTATATTTACGCTAGCCATTTTCTATATTACCACGTGACCTCATACCTCTTAAACTGGAAGGGGGGAGGAGAGGAGGCCGCTTCAAAACCAACACCGTCTTTCTCTTTTTTCTCTCTCTCTCTCTCTCTCTCACCCTCTTTCTCTTGACGTCATACAACTGTTAAAATGTGGGGGGGGGAAGAGGCAGCTTCAAAACTTCCCAGGCATTATCTCCTATAGATGCACATTTTATTAGAACCGCTTGTGTCGGGGGGAAGGGGGGGGGGAAGCCAAGTGCACAGTTTTCCCAAGCATTACCTACTATAAAAAAAGATGCACATTTACCCTCTTCTCTCACTCTCTCTCTACCCCCTCTTTCTCTCTCTCTCTCTCTCGCCGTCTTTCTCTTCTCTCTCTCTCTCACTCCCTTTCTCTTCTCTCTCTCTCACCGTTTCTCTTCTCTCTATATTAGCACTTATCAAGGCCAATAGGCAACTCGAGGATGACTTCAAAAATGCACAGTAGTCAAATTTGGGAAAGAGGATGGAACAACTTTCTCTTCTGCCTCTCTCTCACACTCATTATCTTCTCTCTCTCTCTCTCTCTCTCTCTCACCCTGTTTCTCTTCTCTCTATATTAGCACTTATCAAGGCCAATAGGCAACTCGAGGATCAACTCGACGATGAGAGTTCAAACGTGCACAAAATTTTGATTGGCAAAACTCATAAACATAAAATATATATTTTCTAATTTCATCTTTTTTTTTTTTTTTTTTACATAATCTGGTTTGATGTTTTCCTAAAGATTCAAATTACTGTATTTTGCTGCTTAATATCAAATGCAGCAGATTAGTTCTTTTTTATGCATTAAACAATTAAATTTTCTGATTACAAATGTTTTTGAGAGTCCATACGTTATAAGTATTCAACATTTTTTTTCATTTGAATATATTTTGTCTAATATGCCAATCGTAATGGATAAAAATCTTTCTCATAAATAACATTTTTTATAATGAAAAAATATTTTTATATAAATTTGGAAAAAAATCTAGCTTAATTAATGCCTTTTTATTGGGTTTCAAAGCATATATAGTGTAATACAATAATTCTCCAAGTTAAAATATCAAGGTTTATCAAATTGGTCATTTATTACTTTTCAAAAGGTAACCATAACAATATTGTTTCGTATTGACTAACACGTCTGCTAAATTATGTTTTTCTTGCATATTTAGTCACATACTCATCAGATGTTTACCTTAAAAACTTAGGAAAACACTATTTTGGACAACTTACTACATGGTTCATGCAACTGACTGACTGTGTGTGTGTGTATCTGTGTGTAATAAATTAAATGGTGAAAATGTAAAGTTAGATAATACTTTATTACATCGTCAAATCAATAAGGAAAACTAAAGAAAGAAAAACTTAAAAGATGGAAAAGCCAGGTTCATATATCCAGAAAACTGACACAAGGATACACACACAGATATGTGTGTGTGTGTGTGTGTGTGTGTGTGTGTGATTCTTAGCCTATGTCATTGCATACCAATTTGTTTCTTGAAAGTTAAGTTCACTGTAAAAACATCTGATACACCAAAATCCCTGATACCTGTTTCTTATAAGCGCCAAATAACTATCACTATTTCGATTTGTGTTTCATGAGAACAATTCAATATTGATACATTATAAGAAACATTTCCAGTGCTTTTCTCTTTTTAGCAATACATATAGTTGGTTACTAACCAGAGGACTTAACTAACCCTATACTTTGCTTTACTTTGTTTTGTATTTATATTTTGTATTGTGTGGAATTAACAAAAATTCATATGCAGGAATCTGTTGATTCATTCCAAGAATCCCAATGCGACCAACAAACTTGAAAGACTACAATTTCTGTTTACTATGACCAATAAGAAAGCTCAAGGACTAAGTTGTTGGACTCATCCTGATCACCATTTTAAAGTATTGTTAACAGTAAGTTTAACATTTTAAGTACAGAACAATATTTCTTTTGATATTTATAATGTTATTTCATTCATGCAATTTCATAATCCACCAACATTGTATAAGATTCAATTCCATTTGACACTTGAACACAACTTTTTATATAGTAAACAGCATTTATTTCTTTTCAGACATATTCTTATTTTATTTTATTTCCAGTACTATGTTTTATTTCATTTTGTGGACACTCATTTACCTCTCTGGGATGCTGCAGGGAACATGTAGAGTGATATATCAAACAAGAAGTGGTACTTTATGACAATAGGTATCTAGGATTTACACATACCAGTGTTGATAGTTTGAAATATTTACAGACTAACATTTTACACAATATAAACAAATGTACCTTTTTTTTCTTTTCCTTTGCTTATTTCTCGAACCTAAACTTATCATTAACTAACCCGTAACTTTGTTTACTTTGTTTTGCGTATATATTTTATATTGGGTAGAATTAACAAAACTTAATTTCGCTACCATCATTATTTGTAGTGACATGCACTGTTAACATAAATAAAATCACTGGTGACAATCTTTGATACCTGTTTCGTATAAGCACCAAATAACTATCACTATTTCGATTTGCTTTTTCATGATATGTTAATCTTGATACATTATAATAAACATTTCCATTGACTGGTCGTTTGCTTAGCTTAGCTTTACATCATTTTTTCACAATGTTTCTCTACTTGCTTTCAGCATGAGAGCAGATCATATTCTACACGTTTCATGCATATCACACAAACTTATAATATTTGATCAACATTTGACTAACAATTTTTTGCCAATTTCCTTCAACATTCTCATTACCATTAGTACAGTTTACATTTTGTCTTTAAAATGAAGCTGTATATGTTTCCTATTACTTGGAAACCAGATTTGTAAAAATCCCTTTTTTTTTTCACTCTGAGAATTTTCATTATATTTCTTTGACAAACGATTTGTTTTCAATGGACTTCAGCACATGATTGTTACTGCTTTTTCCCCTTTTGTCTTATATTTGTTTTTCTTCATGCCAAAGACTTTATATATCAAATTTTTGCTAATTTCTTAAATTTTATTTCTTTAATTCTTAGTCCACCAATATAGTATAAGTTTCAATTGCATTGAATGCAATGTTTTAGATAGTAAACATCAGCATATTTCACTTTACTAGCATTTTTACATTTTATTTCAAATACTATGTTTTATTTCATTTTGTTGACACTCATTTACCTCTCTGGTGTGCTACAAGGAACATGTAGAGTGATATATCAAACATGAATTGGTACTTTATAACAATAGGTATCTAGAATTTTCAGATAGCAATGTTGATAGTTTTAAACATGTATACACTTAAAATCTCATAATATAAAGAAATTTATCTTTTTTTCTTTTCCTTTGCTTATTTCTCTAACCTAAACTTATCATTAACTAACCATAAACTTTGTTTTAGTTTTATATATATATATTATATTGAAGAATAGACAAAAATTCATTTCACCACCACATTTACAATGTTAGCATACACAAAAATCACTGGTTACAATCATTGATAGCTGTTTCTTATAAGCACCAAATAACTCACTATTTCGATTTGTTTTTCATGATATCAATTCAATATTGATACATTATAAGAAATATTTCCGTTGCTTTTCTCTTTTTATAAATACAAATAATATTAAGCACACAATACCAAGCCCACTATTTCAGCATCTAATAAACTTCCTACCAAGATCAATGTTTTCGAGTGACAACGGAGAGTATTCATGTTATGTTTTACATTTTTATGTTTTGAAATATTTTGCTGCTTAATATCAAATTCAGCAGATGAGTTCTTTCTTATGCATCAAACAATTACATTTTCTGATATTCATTCAAACTAATTACTGAAAATCAATTTCATATTTTCTTACTAAAATATTACTGTGCTTGATTTCATTAAGTGGTACGGATTTGCTTTTTACACTAACAATGTGCACATTTTTTGAAGAATAAAGTTTTTTTTTTTTTTTATTTTTAAGGTGGTGAAGGTGATCCGGGGAGTGTTTTTTTTTTTGTTTTGTTTTTTTTTCTAAAAAAGGTACTTTTTACGAATGGGTATCCAAGAAACGTTCAGTATTTTGTCAGAAATTAAGATTTTCATTGACCACTCTCAATACTATCAGAAATGAACAATCTACACAATACAAACTAAATGTTTTGTTGGCTTTTTATTATAACTCCAAACTAACCCATAACTACATTTTTCTTTTATTTTGCAAATTTGATTTCCTTTAGTTTATATTGTGTAGCTGAATCAGAAATTGATTGAACTTTTGTCATTTTTAGTTAACATGCTTTCAGTGCAATTACTACAGTGTAATCACACATGATCTACCAAAATAAAAACACTTCAGATAAAGTCTTAAATAGAATTCAGTTCCTTACATGACATCTGATTAAGTCAGTAGGAACATTACAAACTAATACTTGAAAAACAATTTGACATTTACTGTACTACAATAACACATTTGCATAGAAATAGAAATCTGGATACCTATTCTGATACCTAATAAAAGAAAGGACACTCTTTGGGGCGGATTTTGATGATAACAAGTCACTAATTAGAAATTATAATAAACATTCAAATAATTTAAGAATTTTACCAAAATAAAATTACATGGTAATCACCCAATTTCTGCCACAAAATTTTGATTGGCAAAACTCATAAACAGAAAATATATATTTTCTAATTTCATCTTTTTTTTTTTTTTTACATAATCTGGTTTGATGTCTTCCTAAATATTCAAATCACTATATTTTGCTGCTTAATATCAAATACAGCAAATGAGTTATTTTTTATGCATCAAACAATTACATTTTCTCATTCATCCAAACTAATCACTGAACATCAATTTCATATTTTCTTCACTAAAATATTACTGTGCTTGATGTCATCAAGTGGAGCGGATCATTTTTTTTTTCATTTGTTCACACATTTTTCCAATTTATATATATTTTGTCTAAGATTCTTAGCCTATGTCATTGCTGTTTATTAAAAGTTAAGGTTCACTGTAAACACATATGTTACACCAAAATAAAAACGCTTCAGATAATGTCTTGATATATTTATTTAATCGTTTCTGCGAATCTGTTCTGTTGATAAAACTGAACTTCCGGTTCGATTCATTTCACAGCCACGAATTGACAAAAGGTTTCATTTTCTGTTAACTCGATAAGTAAAAAACAAAAAACAAACAAAAAAATATTTCATTTGTTTATCTTCCAAATTTTTTAATTTACACATCTTTTCTTTATTATATAAGGCCAAAAAAAAAAAAGTTTGTTGCTTGCTTTTGAGTTTTTTTTTGTTTTTCTATATAAGATTACTCATACAGAGAGTGATCCGTGCTGAAATAATGTTATTATTTAAAAAGTCATTCTTAACATGGGGAGGTAAGGATGTTTTGTACCTATTCTGTACTTTAACCTTACAATTGAATAAATAAAAAAAAAAAAACATCGTAAAACGTTATTTAAACGTGAAAATATGATTTAAAAAATAGCGCGGATCGCTCTCTGCATTAGCACCATTTTTATTTATTGCGGACCTATTATTCTCATCTTTATTAGTTGTTGTTTCACGAATTTTCGGCCAACTATTCCTCTGGCCTTCATGAAAAGAAGTCCTTTTATAAATGTTCAGTAACTTTTTCCTTTTATTATTCTTAAAGAGTAAAACTTTTCTTATTCAAGAAAGGAGTTAAGCCTACATAAATAAATAAATGTTTGTACACGTGACAAATTATCAATAAATGGTTTAGTTACTTTTTTTTAAAAATGTTTGTAAAAGTGCGAAAGGCGACGTTGTTGTATACTCCCATGCTTAATTTCTATACTTATAGGTTTTTGGAATTTTTTTTCACTGGATTATTATTATTGATTGGACACTAATTAAACAGATTATTAAAAAAAAAAAATGTAAAAAAGAAATCATTATTTCGACATTTGAAAGTGGTGCTCACTTTTTAGTTACAACGTTCTGATAAATCAGTCACCCATTTTGTAAGCAATAAAAATGCGGTGTATCAAAACCATAGAAAGTAAAAATAATGAGTCTCTACCGCATTTGTAAGTAAGAAATATATGTTTCTTAAAGAAAAAAAATAGAGAGAACAGGACTTTTTTTATTGTTTTCATGAAAATAAAGTTTCGAGATTTTTAATTATTTTTTTTTTTACTTATTTAGTCAGTTTGTGTTTTTTTTTTTTTTAATTGTTTTTGTGAAAGGTGAGTTTTTTTTCAAAACTTTTGTTTTGTTTCTTTTTAATTTTTTTAAAGTATTATAAATTTCACTAACATGCTGGAGAAATGTTTAATAATTTGGTATTTTTTTAGATTAGGTCCACCTCCACAATTTTTCTTTCAATGACGACATTTATAGGTTTCCGAGTATGCTGAACACGCAAATTGCATTGAAATTTTGAGGAAATAAATAGTTGTATTATGCATTGTATTCTTCGGCGGCCATCTTTTTACGTGCACACGCGCAATAAACAAATACACACACGTAAAAAAGATGGCCGCCAAAGATTACAATGCATAATACAACTTTTTATATCTTGATAACTACTTATTTCTGCAAAATTTCGATGCGATTTTCGTATTCAGCATAGTCGAAAACCATTTCAAGTCGTCATTTAAAAGAAAATTGAGGAGGTGGACCTAATCTAAAAATTTACCAATAATTTTTAATCCCGTACGCCTCCCGATACATTGCTTCGTCAACATGCGACCATTTTATATCTCCCGAAGACACTTCCGTATTTAGAAAAAAAAAAAATAAATAAATAAAAAGTGACCGATTTACCAGAACGTGGTAACTAAAAAGTAAGTATCCCTTTCAAATGTTGAAATGATTTTTTTTTTTTTTCAATTTTTTTTCATAATCTGGTTAGTGTTCAATCAATATTAATCCAGTGAAAAAATTTCAAAAAACCTATCAGTATAGAAACTCCACCACGTAAGTAAATAAATAAAAAATGTTACGTGCGCATGCGTTAGCCTTGACTAGGGGGGTACTAAGGGAACGACCATTAAATAATTCTGCGGGTCGCCATGGAACTCAACGCCCAAGGAGTATCAAAATAGTTTTCATGATCTGAAGAAATTTTTTTTTCCGAAAAGTGGGTGATCACTTTTCCATGTAAATTTAACTTAAAATGAGCACCCACTTTTTGGCCACCTGAGGAAGGGGCATTTATTTTCGTGTTTATTGGCTTAAAGGTTTTTTTGACAAGGCAGTTTGGTACGCGAATGCATATTTGACAGTTTTCGTTTATGCTCACGCATAGCATAAACAAAGGCTACGTCTGTGAAATGGAAAATAGTCCCAGAGTTCAGGGGTTAATACCATGCAAAAGAAATCAAACAAAAAGACTTTTTAGCCAAGAAACACACAGAAAGAAAAAAAAAATAGCATCCATTTTTTTTCTAACGAATTCATTTGCTGTTTTTATTGAAAACTATTTTCCCCCGGATTTTTGATATAATTTTCCATTAAGGGCTGTGCGTCTCACGTTCGTAAATAACAAAATTTTTTTTGTAGATTTTGGTGTGCTAAAAACGAATCTGCAAACCGTTTCCATCGCAAAAAAATAGTTTTTATGATATGAAGAAATTACTTTTTCGAAAAAATGGCGATCACTTTTCCATGTAAATTTAACTTAAAATGAGCACCCACTTTCTAGCCACCTGAGAGAGGGGGGATTTTTTCCCATGTTTATTGGCTAAACAGCTTTCGTTTATGCTTACGCATAGCGTAAACGAAGGCTACGGCTGTTAAATGGAAAATAGTCCCAGAGTTCAGGGGTTATTACCATGCAAAAGAAATCAAACAAAAAACTTTTTAGCCAAGAAACAGAAAAATGCCCCCTCTCTCAGGTGGCCAGAAAGTGGGTGCTCATTCTAAGTTAAATTTACATTGAAAAGTGATCACCTACTTTTCGAAAAAGTAATTTCATGAATGTCATGAAAACTTTTTTTTTTGCTACGTAAACGGTTTGCAGATTCGTTTTTAGCACACCGAAATCTACAATAAAATATTTCGTTATATATGAACGTGAAACGGGCCTTAAAGTAAAATAATACCGGATTTTTTTGAGCAGATTTGCCGTTTAGTTGTACAAATATCCTCAAACCAGGTAATCACTAAAAGGGATTTTTAAAAGTCGTCACCTGTATCGAGAAAAAGTTTAAAACCACCGATTATATGCCAGCCTACATCATGGTAACATATATTGAGTGAGTTCCTAACAGTATTTTTAGTTTAAACTCATTTTCCCAAAATTTCCCCAAACTTAACGTGTGCGATAGTCTGCCGCCATTTGTATTTTTCAGATATACCGATAAGCATTGAATGTTTTATAACCGATTATACATTACATAAAAACACTAAAATCTTATCCAGTTAGGTAGAACACTTACTTTTCTTGCCTTTGATAACATTTATTTGTTATATATTTATTTTTTGACAACTTCTTTGTATCTGTGTTTAGTAATATAAACCCTTTTCATTTTAATGTAATGTTTAGTCGGCTCGAAAAACAGTGTTTATTGGTGTATTTGAAAGCTACAAATGGTGGTGGACACTGTTGGTTACTTTAAGTTAGAGAAAGTGAGTTAAAACTAAAAAAACTATACAAAATACTGTCAGAAACCTATCCATTATGCCAGCCTATGTCATGGTAACATATGTTCGGTGAGTTTCAGACACTGTTTTGTATAGTTTTTAGTTTTCAACTTACTTTCCCAAACTTAATGTATTCAACAGAATTCGCGACCATTTCTGTTTTTTGAGCCAATTAAACATTTTACATTACATAAAAACACTAAACAATTATCCAATTAGGTAGAAACGTAAATTACCTTACCTTTGCTTTCATTTATTTGTTTTTGGACGACTTTTTCGAATCTGTGTATAGTAACCCCCCCTCCCCCCACCATCAACCAAATATTAATTACTAAATCACATTTTTTAAAACAAAGAAAGAAAAAGCATTTAGCGTTTCAACATTTTTGCTACGCTCGGCTTCATCCACTGATTGTTGGTCAAGTCCAAAACATGAATGATTGACAGAAACTCTCGAGGATCCAGATCAAATTCTGCAAGAGTACCATTTTTTTCAGTTTCGCCTTCTTTTTCACTTTTTGCAGTGGATTGCTGTACTAATATAAGAAACATGCCTTTTCTCTTTTATTAAATTTTTCCATTACACAAAATTGAGCCACTGCAACGCGTGGCAGGGTACAGCTAGTATATATATATATATATATATATCTATATTTATTAAAAAAATATATTACCACTTATCAAGGCCCATAGGCAACTCGAGGATGAGAGTTGAAAAATGCACAGTAGTAAAATTCGGGAAAGAGGATGGAACCGCTTTAATGGGAGGATGAGTTATTCAGCGACTCCAACCTATTTTGTTGTATATATATATATATATATATATTTTGTATAAAATATATATTACCACTTATCAAGGCCCATAGGCCACTCGAGGATGAGAGTTGAAAAATGCACAGTAGTCAAATTCGGGAAAGAGGATGGAACCACTATAACGGGAGGATGAGTTATTCAGCGACTCCAACCTATTTTGTTATATATATATATATATATATATATATATATATTGTAAAAAATATATATTGCCACTTATCAAGGCCCATAGGCCACTCGAGTGGCCTATGGGTCTTGATAAGTTGTAATATATATAGTTTCTACAAAATGTATATATATATATAACAAAATAGGTTGGTGTCGTTGAATAACTCATCCTCCCGTTAAAGTTGTTCCATTCTCTTTCCCAAATTTGACTACTGTGCACTTTTGAACTGTCATCCTCGAGTTGCCTATTGGCCTTGATAAGTGCTAATATAGAGAGAAGAGAAACAGAGTGAGAGAGAGAGAAGATAAAGAGGGTGAGAGAGAGGCAGAAGAAAAAGTTGTTCAAGCCTCTTTCCCAAATTTGACTACTGTGCACGTTTGAACTCTAATCCTCGAGTTGCCTATTGGCCTTCATAAGTGCTAATATAGAGAGAAGAGAAACAGGGTGAGAGAGAGAGAGAAGATCAAGAGTGTAAGAGAGAGGCAGAAGAGAAAGTTGTTCCATCCTCTTTCCCAAATTTGACTACTGTGCACGTTTGAACTCTCATCCTCGAGTTGCCTATTGGCCTTGATAAGTGCTAATATAGATAGAAGGGAAAGAGGGTGAGAGAGAGAGAAGATAAAGAGGGTGAGAGAGAGAAGATAAAGAGGGTGAGAGAGAGAAAGAAGAGAATGAGGGTGAGAGAGAGAGAGAAGAGAAGGAGGTGTAGAGAGAGAGAGAGAAGAGAGTGAGAGAGAGAGAGATATGGTGATAGAGAGAGTTAGGAAAGAGGTAGAGAGAGAGAGAAGAGGGTGAGAGAGAGAGAAGAGAAAAGGAGTGAGAGAGAGAAGAGAAAGACGGCAAGAGAGAGAGAGAGAAAGAGGGCGAGAGAGAGAGTGAGAGAAAAGGGTAAATGTGTATCTTTTTTTATAGTAGGTAATGCTTGGGAAAACTGTGCACGCGACCTAATTTTCATGTATTTAAGCGGCCTCATACTGATACCCACCTCTCCCCCTTCCAGTTTAACAGAGTTAGGAGGTAAAAACAAAATGGCTAAAACCTTGTTTACATGGTAAACTATAGCAAAGAGCAAACTCATCTTTGCCGGTAAAAAACTTCAAGCAAAAATAAAAACATTTTCCCTACGTCAATTTTCGTGTAATTTTGGGATTCTGCTTTTTGGAGTGCGATAATTCCGTTGGTAATAACGGTTCGAGTCGAAAACTAATATTTAACTGTGTTATAGTATCAATTACTCCTCGAAGGCAGCTTTAATGTACCTCAGCGCAGCCGACATTTTACTGAGCTGACGTCACGTCACGTGATACGTAATAAATAACATTAAAATGACAGGTTTTTGGGGGGGGCCCCCTGGGAGAAAAATGATCAGTTCACCTCCTTCTAGTTGTCCGTTTGATGTGAAATTTCGATATTTGTCATCCGGGTGATCAAGGTTCAATATGATACCTAATTTGTCAACTTTCGTTGTGTCTGTCAAAAGTTTTAGCGCTACAAACAAACATACATACATACATACATACACACAGATTTTTGGCTTTTATATATATAGAAGACTAGCAGGGCTACCCGGCGTTGCTCGGGACCGTATAAACAATGAAAAAAACAAAAGAAGATATTGAACATATGTTTTATTCTTAGGGGAGAGGAATCTTTCATCTCTATCAGCATAGGTAATTTACAGCATGTATATGAAATTGTTTTACCTCAGGGAGAAGAGAACAGGTAATATACAACATAATGTGTCTATATTACATCCCTGGCAACGCCTAGAAACCAGCTAGAACATGTATTTCAGTCAATCTTTATTACATCCTGGGCTATGCCGGGAAACCAGCTAATCTCTATTTAGTGACTTGACCACCAAAATACCTCCCTAAGTGTGTCCTTTCTTTTGAACTTATTAGATATAGGTATCTAGAAATATGTGTGAAATTTTGTTGAATGCATAGTTCACTATGATTTTCTTATTGTTCTACACAATATCAACTGTAGCGAAATAAAACAGTAAACTTAGTGTAGTGTTAGAATAAAGAGCAAAGGAAAAAATTAGAATCATATTCTGTAATTGCAAATCTAAATTTGCTAGCGTGTACCAGTATTTGCCAGGTTGTGGAAATTTGGAATTTATAACATACTAGCAGGGCAACCCGGCGTTGCCCGGGACCGTATAAACAATGAAAAAACAAAAGCAGATATTGAACATATGTTTTATTCTTAGGGGAGAGGAATCTTTCATCTCAAGTTTTAGCGTTACAAACAAACATTTGTCTTTTATATATATAGATAATGACAGGTTTTTTTGGGGCCCCCCTAGAAGATAACTGATCAGTTGACCAACTTCTAGTGGTCCGTTTGACGTGAAATTTCGATATTTGTCATCCGGGTGATGGAGCTTCAATATGATACCTAATTTGTCAAGTTTGGTTCCGTCTTTCAAAAGTTTTAGCGTTACAAACAAACATACATACACACAGACGTTTGGCTTTTATATATATAGACTAGCAGGGCTACCCGGCGTTGCTCGGGACCGTATAAACAATGAAAAAACAAAAGCAGATATTGAACATATGTTTTATTCTTAGGGGAGAGGAATCTTTCATCTCTATGTATTATTTGTTTTATCTACCCTAGGACTGGTATTGTTCATGTTTTATCCCTAGCATAGGTAATTTACAGCATGTATATGAAATTGTTTTACCTTAGGGAGAAGAGAACAGGTAATATACAACATAATGTGTCTATATTACATCCCTGGCAACGCCTAGAAACCAGCTAGAACATGTATTTCAGTCAATCTTTATTACATCCTGGGCTATGCCGGGAAACCAGCTAATCTCTATTTAGTGACTTGACCACCAAAATACCTCCCTAAGTGTGTCCTTTCTTTTGAACTTATTAGATATAGGTATCTAGAAATTTGTGTGAAATTTTGTTGAATGCATTGTTCACTATGGTTTTCTTATTGTTCTACACAATATCAACTGTAGCGAAATAACACAGTAAACTTAGTGTAGTGTTAGAATAAAGAGCAAAGGAAAAAATTAGAATCATATTCTGTAATTGCAAATCTAAATTTGCTAGCGTGTACCAGTATTTGCCAGGTTGTGGAAATTTGGAATTTATAACATATGTAGTGGCCTTTTCCTAGATACCTATTTTTATAATTGTTTCAGTACATTGCTACAAAATGTGACATTTGTTGGCGTTTGTAAAAAAAATCATGAATGTGCTTATATTCCAAAAAAGAAAATATCAGTGCACAGTATTGAAAGTGTTTGAGATTCAAAAGTCTGTAACATTTCTACTAACTTCATAAGATGTCATGTGAGAAACTTAATTGAATATCAAGACATTATCTGAAGCGTTTTTATTTTGGTGTAACGTATGTGTTTACAGTGAACCTTAACTTTTAATAAACAGATTGGTATGCAATGACATAGGCTAGGAATCTTAGACAAAATATATATAAATTGGAAAAATGTGTGAACAAATGAAAAAAAAATGATCCGCTCTACTTGATGACATCAAGCACAGTAATATTTTAGTGAAGAAAATATGAAATTGATGTTCAGTGATTAGTTTGGATGAATGAGAAAATGTAATTGTTTGATGCATAAAAAATAACTCATTTGCTGTATTTGATATTAAGCAGCAAAAAAATAGTGATTTTAATATTTAGGAAAACATCAAATCAGATTATGTAAAAAAAAAAGATGAAATTAGAAAATATATATTTTCTGTTTATGAGTTTTGCCAATCAAAATTTTGTGGCAGAAATTGGGTGATTACCATGCAATTTTATTTTGGTAAAATTCTTAAATTATTTCAATGTTTATTATAATTTCTTATTAGTGACTTGTTATCATCAAAATCCGTCCCAAAGAGTGTCCTTTCTTTTATTAGGTATCAGAATAGGTATCCAGATTTCTACTTCTATACAAATATGATATTGTAGTACAGTAAATGTCAAATTGTTTTTCAAGTATTAGTTTGTAACGTTTGTACTGACTTCATCAGATGTCATGTAAGAAACTGAATTCTATGTAAGAAGACTTTATCTGAAGTGTTTTTATTTTGGTATATCATGTGTGATTACACTGTAGTAATTGCGCTGAAAGCATGTTAATTACAAATGACAAAAGTTAAATCAATTTCTGATTCAGCTACACAATATAAACTAAAGGAAATCAAATTTGCAAAATAAAAGCAATATGTAGTTATGGGTTAGTTTGGAGTTAGAATAAAAAGCCAACAAAACAGTTAGTTTGTATTGTGTAGATTGGTCATTTCTGATAGTATTGAGAGTCGTCAATGAAAATCTTAATTTCTGACAAAATACTGAATGTTTCTTGGATACCCATTCGTAAAAAGTACCATTTTTGGAAAAAAAACAAAAAAACACTCCCCGGATCACCTTCACCACCTTAAAAAAAAAAACTTTATTCTTCAAAAAATGTGCACATTGTTAGTGTAAAAAACAGATTCGCACCACTTGATGAAATCAAGCATAGTAATATTTTAGTAAAGAAAATATGAAATTGATTTTCAATAATTAGTTTGAATGAATATCAGAAAATGTAATTGTTTGATGCATAAGAAAGAACTCATCTGCTGAATTTGATATTAAGCAGCAAAATATTTCAAAACATAAAAATGTGAAACATAACATGAATACTCTCCGTTGTCACTTGAAAACATTGACCTTGGTAGGAAGTTTATTAGATACTGAAATTGTGGTCTTGGTATGGTGTGCTTAATATTATTGTATGCAAAATTTAAAAACACAAAAGAGGGTACAATCAATATTGAAAAAGTAACATCTGTCACAGAAAATAGTAATTTATAAATGTCAAAAGAAATATTATTCTGTACTTAAAATGTTAAACTTACTGTTAACAATAATTTAAAATGGTGATCAGGATGAGTCCAACAACTTAGTCCTTGAGCTTTCTTATTGGTCATAGTAAAAAGAAATTGTAGTCTTTCAAGTTTGTTGGTCGCATTGGGATTCTTGGAATGTATCAACAGATTCCTGCATATGAATCTTTGTTAATTCCACACAATACAAAATATATATACAAAACAAAGTAAAGCAAAGTATAGGGTTAGTTGTGTCCTCTAATTATCAACCAAGTATATGTATTGATAAAAAGATAAAAGCAATGGAAATGTTTATTACAATGTATCAATATTAAATTTTTATCATGAACAACAAATCGAAATAATGATAGATATTTTGTGCTTATACGAAACTGGAATCAAGGATTGTCACCTGTGATTTTATATATGTCAATAGTGCATGCCACTACAAATGATATTAGCCAAATTAAGTTTTGTTTATTTCACCCATTATAAAATATATACACAAAATGCAGTAAACAAAGTTTAGGTTTAGTTAATGATAAGTTTAGGTTCGAGAAATAAGCAAAGAAAAGAAAAAAAGATACATTTGTGTATAGTGTGTAAATTGTAAGTTTGTAAATATTTAAAACTATCCACACTGGTATGTGGAAATTCTAGATACCTATTGTTATAAAGTTCCAATTCATGTTTGATATATCACTCTACATGTTCCCTGTTGCACCCCAAAGATGTAAATGATTATCGAGAAAGTGAAATGAAACAGTATTTGAAATAAAATAGAAACAAATGCTGATGTTTACTATATAAAACACTGTGTTCAATGGAATTGAGCCTTATACAATATTGGTGGAATAAAAAAATCCATTTTTTTAATTCAATTTAAGAAATGAGCAAAAATTTGATATTTAAAATATTTGGCATGAAGAAAAAGAAATATAAGATAAAAGGTGATAAAGCAGTAAGAATCATATGCTGAATTCAATTAAAAACAAATATGATTGTCAAAGAAATATCATGAAAATTTTGTAAGTGAAAAAAATTATTTTTTGATATATTTGGTTTCGAAGTATTAAGAAACATGTACAACTTCATTTTAAAGACAAAACGAAAACTGTACTAATGATAATGACAATGGTGAAAGGAAATTGGAAAAAAATGTATCAGAGGTAAAATGTTGGTCACATATACGTTTGTGTGGTATGCATGAAACACGTGTAGAAAATTATATTTTCTGATGCTGAAAGTAAGAAGAGAAACATTGTTAAAAAATGATCTAAAAGGCAATAGTAAAATCCTCATTTTTAGTGTGGGATATGTTGTTTGTTTCAATTGAGAAAGGAAACTTTAATTTATACAATTCGATGTTATAGATCACAAGTTTTATTACAATAAACATTGTGTTCTTTAATTATCAACCAAGTATATTTATTGATAAAAAGAGAATGTAATGGACATGTTTATTATAATTTATCAATATTAAATTGTTATCATGAAAAACCAATGGAAAGCGTGAATGTTATTTGGTGTTTTTAAAAAACAGCTACCAATGATTGTAACCAGTGATATTTGTGTATGCTAACAGTGCAAATGTGGTGGTGAAATGAATTTTTGTTTATTCTTCACAATATAAAATATATACACAAAACTAAAACATAATTTACGGTTAGTTAATGATAAGTTTAGGTTAGAGAATTAAGCAAAATTATAGATACCTATTGTTATAAAGCACCAATTCATGTTTGGTATATCAATCTACATGTTCCTTGTAGCACCCCAGAGAGGTAAATGAGTGTCAACAAAATGAAATAAAACATAGTATTTGAAATAAAATGAAAAAGTGCTTGAAAAGTGAAATATGCTGATGTTTACTATCTAAAACATTGCGTTCAATGCAATTGAAACTTATACTATATTGGTGGACTAAGAATTAAAGAAATAAAATTTAAGAAATTAGCAAAAAATTGATATATAAAATATTTGGCATGAAGAAAAACAAATATAAGACAAAAGGGGAAAAAGCAGTAACAATCATGTGCTGAAGTTCATTGAAAATAAATCGTTTGTCAAAGAAATATAATGAAAATTCTCAGAGTGAAAAAAAAATGGGATTTTTACAAATCTGGTTTCCAAGTAAGAGGAAACATGTACAGCTTCATTTTAACGACAAAATGTAAACTGTAGTAATGGTAATGAGAATGTTGAAGGAAATTGGCAAAAAATTGTTAGTCAAATGTTGATCAAATATTATAAGTTTGTGTGATATGCATGAAACGTTTAGAATATGATCTGCTCTCATGCTGAAAGCAAGTAGAGAAACATTGTGAAAAAATGATGTAAACCTAAGCTAAGCAAACGACCAGTCAATGGAAATGTTTATTATAATGTATCAAGATGAACATATTATCATGAAAAAGCAAATCGAAATAGTGATAGTTATTTGGTGCTTATACGAAACAGGTATCAAGTACTGTCACCAGTGATTTTATTGATGTTAACAGTGCATGTCACTAAAAATAATGATGGTAGCGAAATTAAGTTTTGTTAATTCTACCCAATATAAAATATATACGCAAAACAAAGTAAACAAAGTTACGGGTTAGTTAATGATAAGTTTAGGTTCGAGAAATAAGCAAAGGAAAAGAAAAAAAAGGTACATGTGTTTATATTGTGTAAAATGTTAGTCTGTAAATATTTCAAACTATCAACACTGGTATGTGTAAATCCTAGATACCTATTGTCATAAAGTACCACTTCTTGTTTGATATATCACTCTACATGTTCCCTGCAGCATCCCAGAGAGTTAAATGAGTGTCCACAAAATGAAATAAAACATAGTACTGGAAATAAAATAAAATAAGAATATGTCTGAAAAGAAATAAATGCTGTTTACTATATAAAAAGTTGTTTTCAAGTGTCAAATGGAATTGAATCTTATACAATGTTGGTGGATTATGAAATTGCATGAATGAAATAACATTGGAGAAATAAGAAAAAAGTTTATATATACAATATTTACAAATGTAAGATAAAAGGTGAAGAAGGGCCAAATCCGAGATCTATAAATCGTAAATTTTCAAAGTGAAAACAGATATTTATTTTTTTTTTAGATCTGCTTTCCAAGTAATAGTAACCATGTACAGCTTCATTTTAAATGAAAACTGTACTAATGATAATGTTCATGGTGAAAGGAAATTGGAAAAAAATTAAAAATGTCAGAGGTAAAATGTTTGTGTGGTATGCATGAAACACGTGTAGAAAATGATCTCATGCTGAAAGTAAGAGAAACATAGCTAAAAAATTATGTAAACGCAATAGTAAAATCCTCATTTTTAGGAACATAGTGTGGGGTATGTTGTTTGTTTCAATTGAGAAAGAAAAGTTTAATTTTTAGAATTGGATGTTATAGATCACAAGTTTTATTACAATAAACATTGTGTTCTCTAATTATCAACCAAGTATATTTATTGATAAAAAAAGAAAAGTAATGGACATGTTTATTATAATTTATCAATATTAAATTGTTATCATGAAAAACCAATGGAAAGCGTGTTGGTTATTTCGTGTTCATAAGAAAAAACATCATGGGTTGTCACCAGTGATTTTATGTATGCTAACATTTCGTTGCAAATGTGGTAGCTAAATGTCTTTTTGGTTATTCGACACAAAATAAAATATATACACAAAACAAAGTAAAAGAAATGTCAGGGTTAGTTAATGATAAGCTTAGTACCAAGAAATAAGCACAGAATAAGGAAAAGAAAGATACATTTGTTGATATTGTGTCGATTGGTGAATTTGTTGGTTCATTTTGTTTTATGACATATCAACACTATATCAGGTTATTTCATGCCCAATCTAGTGACATTTTTTTTTCCTAGAATATATTTGTTTATTTAATGTTGGTTTCTATTTAACTCATAATTGGGACCCTAACAGGTACTACTACTCCAGATCAGAGTGGACCTGGTAGCAATAGCAATTAAATGGTGGCTTCACACTTCACAAAGCCCCATGTTTGGATACAGTTTATGGTCATATCCAGGACCTGGTGAATTTGTAAATAATTGAAACGATCAACACTGGCGAGTTAGAATTCTACATACCTATTGTTATAAAGTACCAATTTATGTTTTACATATCACTCCACAACGTTGCTGCAGAATCCAGACAGTTGAAAGAGTCTCAAGAAACTGAAAAGCTATTTAGTACTCTTAAATAAAATAACATGCATAAAGAAATCCTAATATAAGACAATAGATGAAAAAGCAATAAAAATTTTGTGTGGAATCAAGTGAAAACAGTTTCTTTGTCAAAGAAATTGCATGAAGATTCTCAGAGATTTTTCCTTCCTCGTTCCCTTCCCTTTTGGTGGAAGGAAACTTTCACAGTGGCTCAGAAGGTGGGCTGAGCACACTTCCTACAAAGGTGGGATGGGTAAATTTCTTTTTCATTTGGTTGCCTGGAGGACAGGCTTAGCCCCCCCCCCCCAAAAAAAGGTTGGAGCCAGGGAACTTCTCCTCCCAGAAGGGGGAGGGGGGCCCGGGAAGGCTTCTCTTCCCATATTTTTTGTTTTGTGTAAGGTTGATCTCTTTCCAAAGGGAGTAAGAGGATATCCCTCTCTTAGGAGGAGAGCGAAGGCTCCCTGGGCCTCCCATCCTCCTTCTGAGAGAAGTTCCCCGGCTTCCACATTCATTGCTCAGCCCGCCGTCCAGGCAATCAGAGTCTGATTGTCTGCCGTATATAAAAAGGCGATTTTAGCTTGTCAGGCGGTATGCTCTGCGTAGACCATTTTTCTTCCACCTGTTGACCTTCCCTCCCTGTCATACAATACGCTTAAACAGGATATTTTAATTTATGCAGATTCCATATAGACTTTTAGTTTCCCAGGGTGTATACCCTCCGTTGACCATTTATATTTAAGAGTTTTCCTTGCCCCTTCTCTGCCCCAGAATGGGAAGGGAGCTCTTTCCCACTGTATGGGGGGGGCGGCTTTCTTTTATGGTTATGTGGGGAGCCTTACCTTTACCCCCCTTAAGGTGGTAGGTCTTTTTTGTAAAATTGTTAGTCAAATGTTGATCAAATATTATAAGTTTTTGTGATATGCATGAAACATGTGCAGAATATGATCTGCTCTCAAGCTGAAAGAAACATTGTGAAAAAATGATGTAAACCTAAGCTAAGCAAACGACCAGTCAATGGAAATGTTTATTATAATGTATCAACAATAACACATTATCATAGTTATTTGGTGCTTATACGAAACAGGTATCAGGGATTGTCACCAGTGATTTTATTTATGTTAACAGTGCATGTCACTACAAATAATGATGGTAGCGAAATTAAGTTTTGTTTATTCTACCTAATATAAAGTATATACACAAAACAAAGTAAACATCTGCTGAATTTGATATTAAGCAGCAAAATATTTCAAAACATAAAAATGTGAAACATAACATGAATACTCTCCATTGTCACTTGAAAACATTGGTCTTGGTAGGCAGTTTATTAGATGCTGAAATAGTGGTCTTGGTATGGTGTGCTTAATATTATTGTATGCAAAATTTAAAAACACAAAAGAGGGTACAATCAATATTGAAAAAGTAAAATCTGTCACAGAAAATAGTAATTTATAAATATCAAAAGGAATATTATTCTGTACTTAAAATGTTAAACTTACTGTTAACAATAATTTAAAATGGTGATCAGGATGAGTCCAACAACTTAGTCCTTGAGCTTTCTTATTGGTCATAGTAAAAAGAAATTGTAGTCTTTCAAGTTTGTTGGTCGCATTGGGATTCTTGGAATGTATCAACAGATTCCTGCATACGAATCTTTGTTAATTTCACACAATACAAAATATATATACAAAACAAAGTAAAGCATAGTATAGGGTTAGTTGTGTCCTCTAATTATCAACCAACTATTGCTAAAAAGAGAAAAGCACTGGAAATGTTTCTTATAATGTATCAATATTGAATTGTTCTCATGAAACACAAATCGAAATAGTGATAGTTATTTGGCGCTTATAAGAAACAGGTATCAGGGATTTTGGTGTATCAGATGTTTTTACAGTGAACTTAACTTTCAAGAAACAAATTGGTATGCAATGACATAGGCTAAGAATCTTAGACAAAATATATTCAAATGAAAAAAAATGTTGAACACTTATAACTTTGTATGGACTCTCAAAAACATTTGTAAAAAATGTGTAAACAAATGTAAAAAAAAATGATCCGCTCTACTTGATGACATCAAGCACAGTAATATTTTAGTGAAGAAAATATGAAATTGATGTTCAGTGATTAGTTTGGATGAATGAGAAAATGTAATTGTTTGATGCATAAAAATAACTCATTTGCTGTATTTAATATTAAGCAGCAAAATATATTTAGGAAAACATCAAACCAGATTATGTAAAAAAAAAAGATGAAATTAGAAAATATATATTTTATGCTTATGAGTTTTGCCAATTAAAATTTTGTGGCAGAAATTGGGTGATTACCAAGTAATTTTATTTTGGTAAAATTCTTAAATTATTTCAATGTTTATTATAATTTCTAATTAGTGACTTGTTATCATCAAAATCCGCCCCAAAGAGTGTCCTTTCTTTTATTAGGTATCAGAATAGGTATCCAGATTTCTACTTCTATACAAATGTGATATTGTAGTACAGTAAATGTCAAATTGTTTTTCAAGTATTAGTTTGTAACGTTTGTACTGACTTCATCAGATGTCATGTAAGGAACTGAATTCTATTTAAGACTTTATCTGAAGTGTTTTTATTTTGGTAGATCATGTGTGATTACACTGTAGTAATTGCGCTGATAGCATGTTAACTACAAATGACAAAAGATAAATCAATTTCTGATTCAGCTACACAATATAAACTAAAGGAAATCAAATTTGCAAAATAAAAGAAAAATGTAGTTATGGGTTAGTTTGGAGTTAGAATAAAAAGCCAACAAAACAGTTAGTTTATATTGTGTAGACTGTTTAATTAACTTTGTTCATTTCTGATAGTATTGAGAGTGGTCAATGAAAACCTTAATTTCTGACAAAATACTGTAATTTTCTTGGATACCCATTCGTAAAAAGTACCTTTTTTGTGAAAAAAAAAAACACTCCCCAGATCACCTTCACCACCTAAAACACAAAAACAAAAATATCTTTATTCTTCAAATATTGTGGTTGACTGGAGGGCGGGCTGAGCACTCCCAAAAAGGTAGGAGCCGGGGAACTTCTCCTCCCAGAAAGGGGGCCCGGGAAGGCTTCCCTGTCCCCATATTTTTTTTTTTTTTGTGTAAGGTTGATCTCTTTCCGAATGGAGTAAGCGGAACCGACAGGGGGGGGGTCAATCAACCATACAAAAGGATATCTATCTCTTAGTTGAAAGAGGGAAGGTCTCCCTGTCCTCCCATACCCCTTCTGAGAGAAGTTTCCCCAGCTCTCAGCTTTGGGGGGGGGGGGTAGGAGGGCTTAGCCCGCCCTCAAGGCAAATAGTCTGACTGTCTGCCTTATATAAAAAGGCGATTTTAGCTGGTCAGGTGGTATGACCTGCATTGACTATTTTTCCTCCACCTGTTGACCTTCCTTAATATTTATTTTTAATAATAAACACATTATATTTTAATATTAATATTTATTTGTAATAATAAACACATTATATTATTTTAAATATTAATATTTATTTTTAATAATAAACACATATTATTTTAAATATTAATATTTATTTATAATAATAAACACATTTTATTCTACTTTAAATATTAATATTTATTTTTAATAATAAAAACAATTTTATTTGAATATTAATATGTATTTTTAATAATAAACACATTTTTATTTTAATGATTATTTTTAATACTAACTCATTTTATTATTGTAAATGTTAATATTTATTTTTAATAATTATTGTTATTTAATAATAATATCTTCTATTTTTTTACTGTTTATGTCTAACTTTTATCGACTTTTTCTTTTTTAATAGCATATTCTTTAAATGAATAGAAAAATAATTTCCCAAATTTTAGACCCCGGTTATTTGGCTGATAGTCGATAAAAGTGATTAAAAGAGAGATAATATTAATAAATGTGCAGTAATGTATTTCATTTAAATATTCATGAACATTAACGTTGTCATATAAAAAGAAAATGCTAATAAGAAGTGTTTTTAATCAATGTAACATATTTATTCAACTCTGTCATATATTTGTTTGATGACAACTTTTTCGAATCTGTGTACAGTAAAAACGATATACTTACATAGGATTTTGAAAGCATTTAAACTGTCGAAGAGTTTTATTATAAATAAAAGAGTTTAGTTTGTTGAACTTAATGGACTTTTTTGTTGTATTTATTAACTGTTTATTCTTTTTATCAAACAAAAATAGAATTTTTATATTGACATGTTATGGACTGTTTTTCTAACATCGAAATTTTAAAATTAGTTTTATTTAAAAAAAAAAAAAAGACTCGCCATTAGTGGACGGTCAAAAGACAAATATATAACAAATAAATGTTAGCAAAGGCAAGTTAAGTTACTTTTCTATCCAACTGGATATATTTTTTGTGTTTTTATTCAATGTAACATATTTATTCAGCTCGAAAAACATACAGTGTTTACCGATGTATTCGAAAAATGCCACCCGTTGTTTACAAAGCCATTTGCCGGAAGTGACGGTTTTTTTTTTATATAAGTTTTATTCAAACAGGCTTTAAGTTCAAATTAATGGACTTTTTTTTGTATTTATTAACTGTTTTATTCTTTATGGACTCTTTTTCGAACATCGAAATTTTAAAATTAGTTTTATTTAAAAAAAAAAAAAAAAGACGGTGTTGTTTTTTTAATTGAATTCTACACTTTTTCAACAAACTGTTACAGACATAATGGACTGTTTGTCAAACATCGAAAATTTAAAAATAAAGGGTAAATGTTTCGTTTAGGTCCACCTCCACGATTTTCTTTAAAATGACGACATTTATAGGTTTTCGACTATGCTGAATACGAAAATCGCATTGAAATATTGCAGAGATAAGTAGTTATCAAGATAGAAAAAAATGCATTATGCACGGTAATTTTGGCGGCCATCTTGGTTTTTTTCCTTCGTGTAAAATTCTGATTGCTTAGGGCGCGCGCGCATGCGCGTAAAAAATGGCCGCCAAAATTACCGTGCATAATGCATTTTTTTCTATCTTGATAACTACTTATCTCTGCAACATTTCAATGCGATTTTCGTATTCAGCATAGTCAAAAACCTTTAAATGTCGTCATTTTTAAGAAAATTGTGGAGGTGGACCTAAACGAAACATTTACCAAATAAAGTTTTTAGTTTTATTTAAAAAAAAAAAAAAAGACGGTGTTGTTTTTTTAATTGAATTCTACACTTTTTCAACAAACTGTTACAGACATAATGGACTACCCCCAACAAAAAACTGCGAATAAAATATATAAAACTCGTAATTTCTGTTTTTAAAGTGGGTTGTTTATTTTCCTTATGAAATATACTTCCAAAATAAGTCGTTTAAAACATAATAGAAGTATTATTTTTTATTTTTTAAAAACAATGTTTACAAAATGTCTAAGCGCGGTTCTCCGACAACTTTCGGTTTCGCCGCCGGCCGGCTGCGAATAGCATAAATAAATAACTGTTGCCAGAATTTATCGAATTTTTATTTTTTAATAGCATTTTCTTAAAACGAATAGAAAAATAATTTCCCATGAAAAAAAAAAAAGAAAATGCTATTAAATATAATAAAAATTACTGAGATAAAAATATAAAAAATACGTACGTAACATCAAAAACACACCGACTGGTTTTAAAGAGAAAGTGTGTGTGTGAGAGGGAGAGAGAGAGAGAGAGAGAGAGAGAGAGGAAGGGAAGAGAAAGCGGTGTATAGTGAATTTTGTTCCTTTTCGAAGCAGCACAAAAATTAAGTGTTTCCATAGTAACCAAACCGGTGCATAGTGAAGTTAGGAATTAGATTCGCCACTAGTGGACGTTGACGTCACGTCACGTGACATGACTAAGCGTTTTTAAACGAATAGAAAAATAGAAAGAGGGTGATAGAGAAAGTGAGAGAGAGAGAGAGAGAGAGAGAGAGTAAGTGTGAGAGAGAGAGACGGTGTTGGTTTTACTCCTCCCCCCTTCCAGCTTAAGAGGTATGAGGTCACGTGGTAATATACAAAATGGCTAATTATTTTATATTACATAAATATTACGATATTTTTATTATCGTCTAATATTTTGAAAGCTGATTTTTTTTTATTCCTGTACATTTTTTCCTGACATTTTTCGTTAAAACTCTTTTATAAACTACTGCACATTTCAACCCTTCTCTTCTAGTGGCCTCTGGGCCTTGATAAGTGGTAATGCTTATGTAACAAAATATAAATATATATATAACAAATTTCCCGAATTTCCATTACTAACGATTACAATATTGTCCAATTGACTACTGCACTTTTCAACCCTTATCCTCGGGTGGCCTCTGGGCCTTATTGTCCAATTGACTACTGTGCACTTTTCAACTCTTATCCTCGAGTGGCCTCTGGGAATTGATAAGTGGAAATGCCTAAGTAACAAAACAATAGGTATATAACAAATTTCCCGAATTTGACTACTATGCAGTTTTCAACTCTTATCCTCAAGTGGCCTCTGGGCCTTGATAAGTTGTAATATATATTTTTTACCCCATATATATAATTATATATATATATATATATATATATATATATATATATATATCTAACAAAATAGGTTGGAGTCGCTGAATAACTCATCCTCCCGTTAAAGCGGTTCCATCCTCTTTCCCGAATTTAACCGCTATAACAGGAGATTATTCAGCGACTCCAACCTATTTTGTTATATATATATATTCTATCTATATTAGCACTTATCAAGGCCAATAGGCAACTCGAGGATGAGAGTTTAAACGTGCACAGTAGTCAAATTTGGGAAAGAGGATGGAACAACTTTCTCTTCTGCCTCTCTCTCACCCTCTTTATCTTCTCTCTCTCTCACCCTGTTTCTCTTCTCTCTATATTAGCACAATAGGCAACTCCCAATAGGCAGCTCGAGGATGACAGTTCAAAACTGCACAGTAGTCAAATTTGGGAAAGAGGATGGAACAACTTTAATGGGAGGATGAGCTATTCAACGACACCAACCTATTTTTTTATATATATATATATACATTTTGTAGAAACTATATATAGTACCACTTATCAAGGCCCATAGGCCACTCAAGGATGAGAGTTTAAAAGTGCACAGTAGTCAAATTCAGGAAGGAGGATGGAACCGCTATAACAGGAGATTGAGTTATTCAGCGACTCCAACCTATTTTGTTATATATATATATTCTATCTGTATTAGCACTTATCAAGGCCAATAGGCAACTCGAGGATGAGAGTTCAAACGTGCACAGTAGTCAATTTGGGAAAGAGGATGGAACAACTTTCTCTTCTGCCTCTCTCTCACACTCTTTATCTTCTCTCTCTCTCTCACCCTGTTTCTCTTCTCTCTATATTAGCACTTATCAAGGCCAATAGGCAACTCGAGGATGACAGTTCAAAAGTGCACAGTAGTAAAATTTCGGAAAGAGGATGGAACAGCTTTAACGGGAGGATGAGTTATTCAACGACACCAACCTATTTTCTTTTATATATATATATATACATTTTGTAGAAACTATATATAGTACCACTTATCAAGGCCCATAGGCCACTCGAGGATGAGAGTTTAAAAGTGCACAGTAGTCAAATTCGGGAAGGAGGATGGAACCGCTATAACAGGAGATTGAGTTATTCAGCGACTCCAACCTATTTTGTTATATATATATATACTCTATCTATATTAGCACTTATGAAGGCCAATAGGCAACTCGAGGATGAGAGTGTAAACGTGCACAGTAGTCAAATTTGGGAAAGAGGATGGAACAACTTTCTCTTCTGCCTCTCTCTCACCCTCTTTATCTTCTCTCTCTCTCACCCTGTTTCTCTTCTCTCTATATTAGCACTTATCAAGGCCAATAGGCAACTCGAGGATGACAGTTCAAAAGTGCACAGTAGTCAAATTTGGGAAAGAGGATTGAACAACTTTAACGGGAGGATGAGTTATTCAACGACACCAACCTATTTTGTTATATATATATATATACATTTTTTAGAAACTATATATATTACCACTTATCAAGGCCCATAGGCCACTCGAGGATGAGAGTTTAAAAGTGCACAGTAGTCAAATTCGGGAAGGAGGATGGAACCGCTATAACAGGAGATTGAGTTATTCAGCGACTCCAACCTATTTTGTTATATATATATATATTCTATCTATATTAGCACTTATCAAGGCCAATAGGCAACTCAAGGATGAGAGTTCAAACGTGCACAGTAGTCAAATTTGGGAAAGAGGATGGAACAACTTTCTCTTCTGCCTCTCTCTCACACTCTTTATCTTCTCTCTCTCTCTCACCCTGTTTCTCTTCTCTCTATATAAGCACTTATCAAGGCCAATAGGCAACTCGAGGATGACAGTTCAAAAGTGCACAGTAGTCAAATTTGGGAAAGAGGATGGAACAACTTTAATGGGAGGATGAGTTATTCAACGACACCAACTTATTTTGTTATATATATATATAAATTTTGTAGAAACTATATATATTACCACTTATCAAGGCCCATAGGCCACTCGAGGATGAGAGTTTAAAAGTGCACAGTAGTCAAATTCGGGAAGGAGGATGGAACCGCTATAACAGGAGATTGAGTTATTCAGCGACTCCAACCTATTTTGTTATATATATATATTCTATCTATATTAGCACTTATCAAGGCCAATAGGCAACTCGAGGATGAGAGTTCAAACGTGCACAGTAGTCAAATTTGGTAAATAGGATGGAACAACTTTCTCTTCTGTCTCTCTCTCACCCTCTTTATCTTCTCTCTCTCTCTCACACTGTTTCTCTTCTCTCTATATTAGCACTTATCAAGGCCAATAGGCAACTCGAGGATGACAGTTCAAAACTGCACAGTAGTCTAATTTGGGAAAGAGGATCGAACAGCTTTAACGGGAGGATGAGTTATTCAACGACACCAACCTATTTTGTTATATATATATATACATTTTGTAGAAACTATATATAGTACCACTTATCAAGGCCCATAGGCCACTCGAGGATGAGAGCTTAAAAGTGCACAGTAGTCAAATTCGGGAAGGAGGATGAAACCGCTATAACAGGAGATTGAGTTATTCAGCGACTTAAACCTATTTTGTTATATATATATATATTCTATCTGTATTAGCACTTATCAAGGCCAATAGGCAACTCGAGGATGAGAGTTTAAACGTGCACAGTAGTCAAATTTGGGAAAGAGGATGGAACAACTTTCTCTTCTGCCTCTCTCTCACCCTCTTTATCTTCTCTCTCTCTCACCCTGTTTCTCTTCTCTCTATATTAGCACTTATCAAGGCCAATAGGCAACTCGAGGATGACAGTTCAAAAGTGCACAGTAGTCAAATTTCGGAAAGAGGATGGAACAACTTTAACGGGAGGATGAGTTATTCAACGACACCAACCTATTTTGTTATATATATATATATACATTTTGTAGAAACTATATATATTACCACTTATCAAGGCCCATAGGCCACTCGAGGATGAGAGTTTAAAAGTGCACAGTAGTCAAATTCAAGAAGGAGGATGGAACCGCTATAACAGGAGATTGAGTTATTCAGCGACTCCAACCTATTTTGTTATATCTATATATATTCTATCTATATTAGCACTTCTGAAGGCCAATAGGCAACTCGAGGATGAGAGTTCAAACGTGCACAGTAGTCAAATTTGGGAAAGAGGATGGAACAACTTTCTCTTCTGCCTCTCTCTCACACTCTTTATCTTCTCTCTCTCTCTCACCCTGTTTCTCTTCTCTCTATATTAGCACTTATCAAGGCCAATAGGCAACTCGAGGATGACATTTCAAAAGTGCACAGTAGTAAAATTTGGGAAAGAGGATGGAACAACTTTAACGGGAGGATGAGTTATTCAACGACACCAACCTATTTTGTTATATATATATATACATTTTGTATAAACTATATATATTACCACTTATCAAGGCCCATAGGCCACTCGAGGTGAGAGTTTAAAAGTGCACAGTAGTCAAATTCGGGAAGGAGGATGGAACCGCTATAACAGGAGATTGAGTCATTCAGCGACACCTACCTATTTTGTTATATATATATATTCTATCTATATTAGCACTTATCAAGGCCAATAGGCAACTCGAGTATGAGAGTTCAAACGTGCACAGTAGTCAAATTTGGGAAAGAGGATGGAACAACTTTCTCTTCTGCCTCTCTGTCACCCTCTTTATCATCTCTCTCTCTCACCCTGTTTCTCTTCTCTCTATATTAGACCTTATCTAGGCCAATAGGCAACTCGAGGATGACATTTCAAAAGTGCACAGTAGTAAAATTTGGGAAAGAGGATGGAACAACTTTAACGGGAGGATGAGTTATTCAACGACACCAACCTATTTTGTTATATATATATATATACATTTTGTAGAAACTATATATATTACCACTTATCAAGGCCCATAGGCCACTCGAGGATGAGAGTTTAAAAGTGCACAGTAGTCAAATTCGGGAAGGAGGATGGAACCGCTATAACAGGAGATTGAGTTATTCAGCGACTCCAACCTATTTTGTTATATATATGTATATTCTATCTATATTAGCACTTATCAAGGCCAATAGGCAACTCGAGTATGAGAGTTCAAACGTGCACAGTAGTCAAATTTGGGAAAGAGGATGGAACAACTTTCTCTTCTGCCTCTCTCTCACCCTCTTTATCTTCTCTCTCACTCTCTCACCCTGTTTCTCTTCTCTCTATATTAGCACTTATCAAGACCAATAGGCAACTCGAGGATGACAGTTCAAAAGTGCACAGTAGTCAAATTTGGGAAAGAGGATGGAACAACTTTAACGGGAGAATGAGTTATTCAACGACACCAACCTATTTTGTTATATATATATATACATTTTGTAGAAACTATTTATATTACCACTTATCAAGGCCCATAGGCCACTCGAGGATGAGAGTTTAAAAGTGCACAGTAGTCTAATTCGGGAAGGAGGATGAAACCGCTATAACAGGAGATTGAGTTATTCAGCGACTCCAACCTATTTAGTTATATATATATATATATATATATATATTTTGCATAAAATATATATTACCACTTATCAAGGCCCATAGTCCACTCGAGGAGGAGAGTTGAAAAGTGCACAGTAGTCAAATTTGGGAAAGAGGATGGAACCGCTTTAACGGGAGGATGAGTTATTCAGCGACTCCAACCTATTTGGTTATATATATATATATATATATATATATATATATATATGTATTTTGTAAAAAATATATATGACCACTTATGAAGGCCCAGAGGCCACTCGAGGATAAGAGTTCAAAAGTGCACAGTAGTCAAATTCGGGAAATTTGTTATATACTTTTTTTTTTGTTACTTAGGCATTTCCACTTATCAAGGCCGAGATACAACTCGAGGATAAGAGTTAATATTTGCACAGCAGTCAATTGGACAATAAGGCCCAGAGGCCACCCGAGGATAAGGGTTGAAAATTGCAGTAGTCAATTGGACAATATAGTAATCGTTAGTAATGGAAATTCAGTAAATTTGTTATATATATATTAATATTTTGTTAAATACGCATTACCACTTATCAAAGCCCACAGGCCACTCGAGGATAAGGATTGAAAAGTGCACACTAGTAATCGGTTGTAATGGAAATGCGGGATATTTGTAATATCCCTATTGTTTTATTACTTAGGCATTACCACTTATCAAAGCCCAAAGGCCACTCGATGGTATTACCACTTATCAAGGCCCACTCGAGGATAAGCGTTTAAAAGTGCAGTAGTCAATTGGACAATATAGTAATCGTTAGTAATGGAAATTCAGTAAATTTGTTATATATATATATATATTTTGTTACATACGCATTACCATTTATCAAGGCCCACAGGCCCCTCGACGATAAGGATTGAAAAGTGCACAGTAGTAAGCGTTAGTAATTAAAATTCGGGAAATTTGTTATATAACTATTTTTTTGTTACTTAGGCATTACCACTTATCAAGGCCAAGAGGCCACTCAAGGATATTACCACTTATAAGGCCCAGAGGCCACTCGAGGATAAGGGTTGAAAAGTGCTGTAGTCAATTGGACAATATAGTAATCGTTAGTAATGGAAATGCGGGAAATTTGTTATATATATACTTATATTTTGTTAAATACGCATTACCACTTATCAAGGCCCAGAGGCCATTCGAGGATAAGGATTGAACAGTGCACATTAGTCAATTGGACAATATAGTAATCGTTAGTTATGGAAATTCGGGCAATTTGTTATATACCTATTTTTTTGTTACTTAGTCATTTCCACTTATCAAGGCCCAGAGGCCACTCGAGGATAAGAGTTAAAAAGTCCAAAGTAGTCAATTGGACAATAAGGCCCAGAGGCCACCCGAGGATAAGGGTTAAAAAGTGCAGTAGCCAATTGGACAATATAGTAATCGTTAGTAATTACTACTTCTCAAGGCACAGAGGCCACTCGAGGATAACGGTTCAAAAGTGCAGTAGTCAATTGGACAATACAGTAATCGTTAGTAATGGAAATTCAGTAAATTTTTTATATATATATTTATATTTTGCTAAATACGCATTACCATTTATCAAGGCCCAGACGCCACTCGAGGATAAGGATTGAAAATATTCAAAAAATTTTTATCTACCGATTAGAAAATTTGTATATAGGGTATTAAGACATATGGAATATATCTAGCATAATCTATCTATTATATTTTAAAAGTCAGAATGTTTGTGTGTGTGTGTGTGAGTTAGCGAGAGAGAGAGAGAGAGAGAGAACAATTCTTAACCTATATATTCAACAAATTTTTTATCTACAGATTTTAAATTTGTTATAAAGGGTATTCAGACATATGGAAATATATCTAGCATAATCTATCTATTATATCTCCAAAAGTGAAAATGTGTGTGTCTGTGAGAGAGAGAGAGAGAGAACAATTCTCAACCTATGTACTCAACAAATTTTTTATCTACAGATTTGAAAATTTGTATATAGGGGAATTCAGACTTATGGAAATATATCTAGCATAATCTATCTATTATATCTATAAAAGTGAAAATGTGTGTGTGTGAGAGAGAGAGAGAACAATTCTCAACCTATATACTCAACAAATTTTTTATCTACAGATTAAAAAATGTCTATATAGGGTATTCAGACATATGGAAATATATTTAGCATAATCTATCTCTTATATCTATAATAAAAGTGAGAATGTTTGTGTGTGTGTGTGTGTGTGAGGTAGCAAGAGAGAGAGAGAGAGACAGACAGACAGAGCGAGAGAACAATTCTCAACCTATATATTCAACAAATTTTTCATCTACAGATTTTAAAATTTTTATATAGTTTATTCAGACATATGGAAATATATCTAGCATAATCTATCTATTATATCTATAAAAGTGAGAATGTGTGAGAGGAGAGAGAGAGAGAGAGAACAATTCTCAACCTATATACTCAACAAATTTTATATCTACAGATTTGAAAATTTGTATGTAGCGTATTCAGACATATAGAAATATATCTAGCATAATCTATCTATTATATCTATAAAAGTGAAAATGTGTGTGTGTGTGTGTGTGTGTGTGAGAGAGAGAGAGAGAACAATTCTCAACCTATATACTCAACAAATTTTTTATCTACAGATTTCAAAATTTGTATATAGATTATTCGGACATATGGAAATATATCTAGCATAATTTATCTATTATATCTATAAAAGTGTGAATGTGTGTGTGAGAGAGAGAATGAGAGAGAACAATCCTCAACCTATATATGCAACAAATTTTTTATCTACAGATCTGAAATATAACATTTGTATAGAAGTAGAAATCTGGATACCTATTTTGATGCCTAATAAAAGAAAGGACGCTCTTTGGGGCGGATTTTGATGATAACAAGTCACTAATTAGAAATTATAATAAACATTCAAATAATTTAAGAATTTTACCAAAATAAAATTGCATGGTAATCACCCAATTTCTGCCACAAAATTTTGATTGGCAAAACTCATAAACAGAAAATATATATTTTCTAATTTCATCTTTTTTTTTACATAATCTGATTTGATGTTTTCCTTAATATTCAAATCACTATATTTTGCTGCTTAATATCAAATACAGCAAATGAGTTATTTTTTATGCATCAAACAATTACATTTTCTCATTCATCCAAACTAATCACTGAACATCAATTTCATATTTTCTTCACTAAAATATTACTGTGCTTGATGTCATCAAGTGGAGCGGATCATTTTTTTTTTCATTTGTTCACACATTTTTCCAATTTATATATATTTTGTCTAAGATTCTTAGCCTATGTCATTGCATACCAAGCTGTTTATTAAAAGTTAAGGTTCACTGTAAACACATACGTTACACCAAAATAAAAACGCTTCAGATAATGTCTTGATATTCAATTCAGTTTCTCACATGACATCTTATGAAGTTAGTAGAAATGTTACAGACTTTTGAATCTCAAACACTTTCAATACTGTGCACTGATATTTTCTTTTTTGGAATATAAGCACATTCATGATTTTTTTTTACAAACGCCAACAAATGTCACATTGTGTAGCAATGTACTGAAACAATTATAAAAATATTTGTTTTTATTTTGGATGATGCAGGGCATCCGAAGAGAGATTTTTCTAACAAAATGAAAGCATAATTTTTAGCAATAGGTATCAAGGAAAAGGCCACTACATATGTTATAAATTCCAAATTTCCACAACCTGGCAAATACTGGTACACGCTAGCAAATTTAGATTTGCAATTACAGAATATGATTCTAATTTTTTCCTTTGCTCTTTATTCTAACACTACACTAAGTTTACTGTGTTATTTCGCTACAGTTGATATTGTGTAGAGCAATAAGAAAGTCATAGTGAACAATGCATTCAACAAAATTTCACACACATTTCTAGATACCTATATCTAATAAGTTCAAAAGAAAGGACACACTTAGGGAGGTATTTTGGTGGTCAAGTCACTAAATAGAGATTAGCTGGTTTCCCGGCATAGCCCAGGATGTAATAAAGATTGACTGAAATACATGTTCTAGCTGGTTTCTAGGCGTTGCCAGGGATGTAATATAGACACATTATGTTGTATATTACCTGTTCTCTTCTCCCTAAGGTAAAACAATTTCATATACATGCTGTAAATTACCTATGCTAGGGATAAAACATGAACAATACCAGTCCTAGGGTAGATAAAACAAATAATACATAGAGATGAAAGATTCCTCTCCCCTTAGAATAAAACATATGTTCAATATCTGCTTTTGTTTTTTCATTGTTTATACGGTCCCGAGCAACGCCGGGTAGCCCTGCTAGTATGTTATAAGTTCCAAATTTCCACAACCTGGCAAATACTGGTACACGCTAGCAAATTTAGATTTGCAATTACAGAATATGATTCTAATTTTTTCCTTTGCTCTTTATTCTAACACTACACTAAGTTTACTGTGTTATTTGCTACAGTTGATATTGTGTAGAACAATAAGAAAATCATAGTGAACAATGCATTCAACAAAATTTCACACACATTTCTAGATACCTATATCTAATAAGTTCAAAAGAAAGGACACACTTAGGGAGGTATTTTGGTGGTCAAGTCACTAAATAGAGATTAGCTGGTTTCCCGGCATAGCCCAGGATGTAATAAAGATTGACTGAAATACATGTTCTAGCTGGTTTCTAGGCGTTGCCAGGGATGTAATATAGACACATTATGTTGTATATTACCTGTTCTCTTCTCCCTGAGGTAAAACAATTTCATATACATGCTGTAAATTACCTATGCTAGGGATAAAACATGAACAATACCAGTCCTAGGGTAGATAAAACAAATAATACATAGAGATGAAAGATTCCTCTCCCCTTAGAATAAAACATATGTTCAATATCTGCTTTTGTTTTTTCATTGTTTATACGGTCCCGAGCAACGCCGGGTAGCCCTGCTTGTCTTCTATATATATAAAAGGCAAAAATCTGTGAGTTTGTATGTTTGTATGTAACGCTAAAACTTTTGACAGACACAACCAAAGTTGACAAATTTGGTATCAGATTGGACGTTGTGGACCCGGATGACAAATATCGAAATTTCACGTCAAACAAACCACTAGAAGGGGGTAAACGTATCAGTTATCTTCAAGGGGAGCCCAAAAAAACCTGTCATTGTAATGGTTTTTATTACGTAATCCTTGAATGATCCAATGTAATTAATACGTAAAAAAAAAAAACGCTTAGTCATGTCACGTGACGTGACGTCAACATCCAGTAATGGCGAACAAATGTAAATAACAACATTCTTCACCGATAGATTTGAAATTTCTCTTCTTCTTCGTTATATATATTGTTAAACATTATGACAATGTTTCCATCGTGATTAACTGGTTAAAAATAGTATTTATACGACAGTTTTAACGAAAAATGTTAAGAAAAAATGATAAGCGATAAAAAAATTTCAACTTAAAAATTTCTTCGATAAAAAATTAACATCGTTATATTTTTTAAGCTAAAAACCAAACAGCCATTTTACCTATATTGTATCATTACCACGTGACCACTTACATCTTTCTCTTCTCTTCTCTCTCTCTCTCTCTCTCTCTCACTTTCTCTTCTCTCTCTCTCTCACTTTCTCTTCTCTCTCTCTCTCTCACTTTCTCTATCACCCTCTTTCTATCGAAAACCAGTTGGTGTGTTTTTGATTTTATTTTGATTTGATTTTTCACGTATTTTTCGGATTATACAATACACTTTATTGCAAATACTTCTGGCAACAGTTATTTATTTAACTTATATGCTAATACTTTTTGGGTACAAATATTTTTTTTTTCCATGTTTACAGAATTTTTTTTTTTTTTTACATTTTTTTTATACTTTTTAATAGCATTTTATTTCATTATAATAAAAGAAAAAGTCGAAGAAATTGACAAATAAGGTGATTCCCTATACACCGCTTTTGGTTACCACGTGACCACTTACATCTTTCTCTTCTCTTCTCTCTCTCTCTCACTTTCTCTTCTCTCTCTCTCTCTCTCTCACTTTCTCTTCTCTCTCTCTCTCTCACTTTCTCTATCACCCTCTTTCTATCGAAAACCAGTCGGTGTGTTTTTGATTTTATTTTGATTTGATTTTTCACGTATTTTTCGGATTATACAATACACTTTATTGCAAATACTTCTGGCAACAGTTATTTATTTAACTTAAATTGACAAATAAGGTGATTCCCTATACACCGCTTTTGGTTACCACGTGACCACTTACATCTTTCTCTTCTCTTCTCTTCTCTCTCTCTCTCTCACTTTCTCTTCTCTCTCTCTCTCTCTCACTTTCTCTTATCTCTCTCTCTCTCTCACTTTCTCTATCACCCTCTTTCTATCGAAAACCAGTCGGTGTGTTTTTGATTTTATTTTGATTTGATTTTTCACGTATTTTTCGGATTATACAATACACTTTATTGCAAATACTTCTGGCAACAGTTATTTATTTAACTTATATGCTAATACTTTTTGGGTACAAATATTTTTTTTTTCCATGTTTACAGAATTTTTTTTTTTTTACATTTTTTTTATACTTTTTTCATTATAATAAAAAAAAAGTCGAAAAAATTGACAAATAAGGTGATTCCCTATACACCGCTTTTGGTTACCACGTGACCACTTACATCTTTCTCTTCTCTTCTCTCTCTCTCTCTCTCTCTCTCTCACTTTCTCTTCTCTCTCTCTCTCTCTCTCTCTCTCTCTCTCACTTTCTCTTCTCTCTCTATCTCTCTCACTTTCTCTATCACCCTCTTTCTATCGAAAACCAGTCGGTGTGTTTTTGATTTTATTTTGATTTGATTTTTCACGTATTTTTCGGATTATACAATACACTTTATTGCAAATACTTCTGGCAACAGTTATTTATTTAACTTAAATTGACAAATAAGGTGCTTCCCTATACACCGCTTTTGGTTACCACGTGACCACTTACATCTTTCTCTTCTCTCTCTCTCTCTCTCTCTCTCTCTCTCTCTCACACTTTCTCTTCTCTCTCTCTCTCTCACTTTCTCTTCTCTCTCTCTCTCTCTCTCTCACTTTCTCTATCACCCTCTTTCTATCGAAAACCAGTCGGTGTGTTTTTGATTTTATTTTGATTTGATTTTCACGTAAGTATAATTAAATTTTATTTTTCGGATTTATTAAATATTCTTAAACTATAAACAAATTTAAAAATATTATTCGACAGTTTAATTTCAAATTCGTATACACTTAATCGGAGAAGTTATCAAAAAACAATAAATATGACAGATAATTGTTATCAAAGGCAAGATAAGTTACTTTTTTATCAAAAACCATACATTGGTTAGCGATTTAAACATTCAAATTCATTTTATATTTGAATGAATCTCATTCGCGCCATTTTTATCAGCAGCGATTTGATTTTTCACGTGAAAAAAGTTGGGAAATTATTTTTCTATTCGTTTTACGAAAATGCTATTAAAAAATAAAAATTCGATAAATTCTGGCAACAGTTATTTATTTAACTCAATGCTACTATTTTTTTGTAAAAATATTTTGTTTCCATGTTTTCGAAATTTTTTTTTTAACTTTTTTATATACTTTTTATTAGCATTTTCTTTTTATATGACAACGTTAATGTTCATGAATATTTAAATGAAATACATTACTGCACATTTATTCTCTCTTAATAATCTCTCTTTTAATCACTTTTATCGACTATCAGCCAAATAACCGGGCTCTAAAAGTTGGGAAATTATTTTTCTATTCATTTAAAGAATATGCTATTAAAAAAGAAAAAGTCGATAAAAGTTAGACATAAACAGTAAAAAAAAAAAAGATATTATTATTAAATGTGTAGTAATGTCTTATTTCATATATATAATATTTCAATTTAATAAAAGAAAAAGTCGATAAAATTGACACATAAACAATAAAAATAACATACAGTAATAAAGTTATTAATAAATGTAAGTTATTAAGAACCGATTTATCGCATTCGATACAATAATCTCTAACCACCTTTCACAACACAAGGAACTAACTTGCCTATACACCGCTTTTGGTTACTATGGGAACAGTTAATTTTTGTGCTGATTCGATTTTTTATTAATAAACAAATTTTATTATTCTAAAAAAAATACAGGACACTTTAAAAGTAAAACAATATTTGTTTTATAGTAATTATTAAAGAACAAGTTAAAATTTGACTTTTTTGGCCTTTTTAAATCTAAAACATGTGGTTTTGTCTTTGAATTTGGCCTTTTATGCTGAAAGATTTGGCTTCAAACATTTATTGTAGCCTACAATATACTGGATTTTTATAATACAGCATTATAACAATATAATCACATTTATTAATTTTTGTGATTCGAGGATTAATCCAATAAAATCTATTTTGGGAGATTAATCAATGTAGTTATTTATGTTATCAGTGGTGGGGCGTGGGCGTCAAAACATGCTCGTGTTTGCGCGTATAGGAATGCCCACCAGGCCCACCCCACGCCCCACCACTTATAACATAAAGAAGTACATGGATTAATATCCCGAAAACTACCTTTTTGTGACAAATTGCAATGGGATATTCGTTTTCAGCATACTCCAAATTATTACTATTAAACAAATATTGTTTTATTTTTAAAATTTCCTATATTGCTTAAAATAATATAAAATGTGTTTATTATTAAAAATAAATATTAATATTTAAAATAATAAAATGTGTTTATTATTAAAAATAAATATTAATATTTATTTAAAATAATAAAATGTGTTTATTATTAAAAATAAATATTAATATTTATTTAAAATAATAAAATGTGTTTATTATTAAAAATAAATATTAACATTTCAAATAATAAAATGAGTTGTTATTAAAAATAATTATTAATATTTAAAATAATATGTGTTCATTAATAACAATAAATATTAATATTTAATATAAAATAAAAATGTGTTTATTAATGAATATAAATATTACTATTTAAAATTATAAAATGTGTTTATTATTAACAATAAATATTAATATTTAAAATAATAAAATGTGTTTATTATTAAAAATATATATTAATATTTAAAATAATAAAATGTGTTTATTATTAAAAATAAATATTAATATTTAAAATAAAATAACATGTGTTTATTATAAAAATAAATATTAATATTTAAAATAAAATAAGTGTTTATTATTAAAAATAAATATTAACATTTAAAATAATAAAAGGTGTTTATTATTACAAATAAATATTAATATTAAAAATAAAATAAAATGTGTTTATTATTAAGAATAAATAATAATATTTAAAATAATAAAATGTGTTCATTATTAAAAATAAATATTAATATTAAAATAAAAATGTGTTTATTATAAAAATTACATATTTATATTCAAATAAAAATGTTTTTATTATTAAAAATAAATATTAATATTTAAAGTAGAATAAAATGTGTTTATTATTATAAATAAATATTAATATTTACAATAAAATGTGTTTATTATTAAAAATAAATATTAATATTTAAAATAATATAATGTGTTTATTATTAAAAATAAATATTAATATTAAAATAAAATGTGTTTATTATTAAAAATAAATATTAATATTTAAAATAATAAAATGTGTTTATTATTAAAACGGGCACACTTAAAAAGAAAAGAACCCCCTCCCTAATGCAGGAGAGAGAATGCTCCCTGCTTGATCCCCTTCTTTGGTTGGATGACTGCCATCTCCCTATAGCGAGGGGTAAAAAAAAAAACAAATCACCCCTTCAGCCCTTCCCTAATCTGCGTAGCATGGCTCCCTCTTACAGGGAGGGAAGGTCAACAGGTGGAGGAAAAATAGTCAACGCAGGTCATACTGCCTGACCAGCTAAAATCGCCTTTTTATATAAGGCAGACAGTCAGACTATTTGCCTTGAGGGCGGGCTAAGCCCTCCTACCCCCCCCCCCCCAAAGTTGAGAGCTGGGAAAACTTCTCTCAGAAGGGGTATGGGAGGACAGGGAGACCTTCCCTCTTTCAACTAAGAGATAGATATCCTTTTGTATGGTTGATTGACCCCTCTCTGTCGGTTCCGCTTACTCCATTCGGAAAGAGATCAACCTTACACACAAAAAAAAAAAAAATATGGGGAGAGCGAAGCCTTCCCGGGCCCCCTTTCTGAGAGGAGAAGTTCCCCGGCTCCTACCTTTTGGGGAGTGCTCAGCCCGCCCTCCAGTCAACCAAATAAAAAAAAAATTTACCCATCCCACCTTTGTGGGAAGAGTGCTCAGTAAGTTATTAAGAACCGATTTATCGCATTCGATACAATAATCTCTAACCACCTTTCACAACACAAGGAACTAACTTGCCTATACACCGCTTTTGGTTACTATGGGAACAGTTAATTTTTGTGCTGATTCGATTTTTTATTAATAAACAAATTTTATTATTCTAAAAAAAATACAGGACACTTTGAAAGTAAAACAATATTTGTTTAATAGTAATTATTAAAGAACAAGTTAAAATTTGACTTTTTTGGCCTTTTTAAATCTAAAACATGTGGTTTTGACTTTGAATTTGGCCTTTTATGCTGAAAGATTTGGCTTCAAACATTTATTGTAGCCTACAATATACTGGATTTTTATAATACAGCATTATAACAATATAATCACATTTATTAATTTTTGTGATTCGAGGATTAATCCAATAAAATCTATTTTGGGAGATTAATCAATGTAGTTATTTATGTTATCAGTGGTGGGGCGTGGGCGTCAAAACATGCTCGTGTTTGCGCGTATAGGAATGCCCACCAGGCCCACCCCACGCCCCACCACTTATAACATAAAGAAGTACATGGATTAATATCCCGAAAACTACCTTTTTGTGACAAATTGCAATGGGATATTCGTTTTCAGCATACTCCAAATTATTACTATTAAACAAATATTGTTTTATTTTTAAAATTTCCTATATTGCTTAAAATAATATAAAATGTGTTTATTATTAAAAATAAATATTAATATTTAAAATAATAAAATGTGTTTATTATTAAAAATAAATATTAATATTTATTTAAAATAATAAAATGTGTTTATTATTAAAAATAAATATTAATATTTATTTAAAATAATAGAATGTGTTTATTATTAAAAACAGATATTAACACTTCAAATAATAAAATGAGTTATTATTAAAAATAATTATTAATATTTAATATAATATGTGTTCATTAATAACAATAAATATTAATATTTAATATAAAATAAAATGTGTTTATTAATGAATATAAATATTACTATTTAAAATTATAAAATGTGTTTATTATTAACAATAAATATTAATATTTAAAATAATAAAATGTGTTTATTATTAAAAATATATATTAATATTTAAAATAATAAAATGTGTTTATTATTAAAAATAAATATTAATATTTAAAATAAAATAACATGTGTTTATTATTAAAAATAAATATTAATATTTAAAATAAAATAAGTGTTTATTATTAAAAATAAATATTAACATTTAAAATAATAAAAGGTGTTTATTATTAAAAATAAGTATTAATATTAAAAATAAAACAAAATGTGTTTATTATTAAAAATAAATAATAATATTTAAAATAATAAAATGTGTTCATTATTAAAAATAAATATTAATATTAAAATAAAAATGTGTTTATTATTAAAAATACATATTAATATTCAAATAAAAATGTTTTTATTATTAAAAATAAATATTAATATTTAAAGTAGAATAAAATTTGTTTATTATTATAAATAAATATTAATATTTAAAATAAAATGTGTTTATTATTAAAAATAAATATTAATATTTAAAATAATATAATGTGTTTATTATTAAAAATAAATATTAATATTAAAATAAAATGTGTTTATTATTAAAAATAAATATTAATATTTAAAATAATAAAATGTGTTTATTATTAAAACGGGCACACTTAAAAAGAAAAGAACCCCCTCCCTAATGCAGGAGAGAGAATGCTCCCTGCTTGATCCCCTTCTTTGGTTGGATGACTGCCATCTCCCTATAGCGAGGGGTAAAAAAAAAAACAAATCACCCCTTCAGCCCTTCCCTAATCTGCGTAGCACGGCTCCCTCTTACAGGGAGGGAAGGTCAACAGGTGGAGGAAAAATAGTCAACGCAGGTCATACCGCCTGACCAGCTAAAATCGCCTTTTTATATAAGGCAGACAGTCAGACTATTTGCCTTGAGGGCGGGCTAAGCCCTCCTACCCCCCCCCCCAAAGCTGAGAGCTGGGGAAACTTCTCTCAGAAGGGGTATGAGAGGACAGGGAGACCTTCCCTCTTTCAACTAAGAGATAGATATCCTTTTGTATGGTTGATTGACCCCTCTCTGTCGGTTCCGCTTACTCCATTCGGAAAGAGATCAACCTTACACAAAAAAAAAAAAAAATATGGGGAGAGCGAAGCCTTCCCGGGCCCCTTTTCTGGGAGGAGAAGTTCCCCGGCTCCTACCTTTTTGGGAGTGCTCAGCCCGCCCTCCAGTCAACCAAATAAAAAAAAAATTTACCCATCCCACCTTTGTGGGAAGAGTGCTCAGCAAACCTTCTGAGCCACCACAAAAAAAAGTTTCCTTCCCCCAGATGGGAAGGGAACGAGAAAGGAAAATTCTTAAAAATACATGGTCCACACACGGTCTAACTCCTGGGGATCTAAAATAAACTTCTCATATACACCGACACACACAGACAGTCTGATTGATTTTTTTTTCAACAGATTATAAGATTAAAACACTTAGCCAACATTAACAATTCTGACTTATCATTCAGACATGATTACGAAACTTTTCCCAGAAGGAAAAGAATGCGAAATGCGCCATGGAAAAACCCTTTGTGTTACATACATGTTGGAGAGAGTCTTAAAAATAACTGTACAACGCAGGGTATACCACCCGCCTCCTTCAGATTGGATTGGACAAAAATGAAATTAAAAGGAAACGAAATTAGAAACAGTCAGTCCTTTCTTATGCATCAAACAATTACATTTTCTGATATTCATTCAAACTAATTACTGAAAATCAATTATATATTTTCTTTACTAAAATATTACTGTTCTTGATTTCACCAAGTGGTGTGGATCTGTTTTTTACATTAACAATGTGCACAATATTTGAAGAATAAAGATATTTTTGTTTTTGTGTTTTAGGTGGTGAAGGTGATCTGGGGAGTGTTTTTTTTTTTTTTTCACAAAAAAGGTACTTTTTACGAATGGGTATCCAAGAAAATTTCAGTATTTTGTCAGAAATTAAGGTTTTCATTGACCACTCTCAATACTATCAGAAATGAACAAAGTTAATTAAACAGTCTACACAATACAAACTAACTGTTTTGTTGGCTTTTTATTCTAACTCCAAACTAACCCATAACTAAATTTTTCTTTTATTTTGCAAATTTGATTTCCTTTAGTTTATATTGTGTAGCTGAATCAGAAATTGATTTAACTTTTGTCATTTGTAGTTAACATGCTTTTAGCGCAATTACTACAGTGTAATCACACATGATCTACCAAAATAAAAACACTTCAGATAAAGTCTTAAATAGAATTCAGTTCCTTACATGACATCTGATGAAGTCAGTACAAACGTTACAAACTAATACTTGAAAAACAATTTGACATTTACTGTACTACAATATCACATTTGTATAGAAGTAGAAATCTGGATACCTATTCTGATACCTAATAAAAGAAAGGACACTCTTTGGGGCGGATTTTGATGATAACAAGTCACTAATTAGAAATTATAATAAACATTCAAATAATTTAAGAATTTTACCAAAATAAAATTACATGGTAATCACCCAATTTCTGCCACAAAATTTTGATTGGCAAAACTCATAAGCATAAAATATATATTTTCTAATTTCATCTTTTTTTTTTTTACATAATCTGGTTTGATGTTTTCCTAAATATTCAAATCACTATATTTTGCTGCTTAATATCAAATACAGCAAATGAGTTATTTTTTATGCATCAAACAATTACATTTTCTCATTCATCCAAACTAATCACTGAACATCAATTTCATATTTTCTTCACTAAAATATTACTGTGCTTGATGTCATCAAGTGGAGCGGATCATTTTTTTTTTCATTTGTTCACACATTTTTCCAATTTATATATATTTTGTCTAAGATTCTTAGCCTATGTCATTGCATACCAAGCTGTTTATTAAAAGTTAAGGTTCACTGTAAACACATACATTACACCAAAATAAAAACGCTTCAGATAATGTCTTGATATTCAATTCAGTTTCTCACATGACATCTTATGAAGTCAGTAGAAATGTTACAGACTTTTGAATCTCAAACACTTTCAATACTGTGCACTGTTATTTTCTTTTTTGGAATATAAGCACATTCATGATTTTTTTTTACAAACGCCAACAAATGTCACATTGTGTAGCAGTGTACTGAAACAATTATAAAAATATTTTTTATTTTGGATGATGCAGGGCATCCGAAGAGAGATTTTTCTAACAAAATGAAATCATAATTTTTAGCAATAGGTATCTAGGAAAAGGCCACTACATATGTTATAAGTTCCAAATTTCCACAACCTGGCAAATACTGGTACACGCTAGCAAATTTAGATTTGCAATTACAGAATATGATTCTAATTTTTTCCTTTGCTCTTTATTCTAACACTACACTAAGTTTACTGTTTTATTTCGCTACAGTTGATATTGTGTAGAACAATAAGAAAATCATAGTGAACAATGCATTCAACAAAATTTCACACACATTTCTAGATACCTATATCTAATAAGTTCAAAAGAAAGGACACACTTAGGGAGGTACTTTGGTGGTCAAGTCACTAAATAGAGATAAGCTGGTTTCCCGGCATAGCCCAGGATGTAATAAAGATTGACTGAAATACATGTTCTAGCTGGTTTCTAGGCGTTGCCAGGGATGTAATATAGACACATTATGTTGTATATTACCTGTTCTCTTCTCCCTAAGGTAAAACAATTTCATATACATGCTGTAAATTACCTATGCTAGGGATAAAACATGAACAATACCAGTCCTAGGGTAGATAAAACAAATAATACATAGAGATGAAAGATTCCTCTCCCCTAAGAATAAAACATATGTTCAATATCTGCTTTTGTTTTTTCATTGTTTATACGGTCCCGAGCAACGCCGGGTAGCCCTGCTAGTCTATATATATAAAAGACAAAAATCTGTGTGTATGTATGTTTGTATGTAACGCTAAAACTTTTGAAAGACGGAACAAAACTTGACAAATTTGGTATCATATTGAACCCCCGCCACCCGGATGACAAATATCGAAATTTCACGTCAAACGGACCACTAGAAGTGGGTCAGCTGATCAGTTTTCTGCACGGGGGGGGGCCAAAAAACCTGTCATTTTTACGTTATTATTACGTATTTCTTGACTGATCCAATGATATTTATACATAAAAAAAAATAACGCTTAGTCATGTCACGTGACGTGACGTCAACATCCAGTAATGGTGACTTCTGTAAATAACAACTTTTCTTACCGATAGTTTTGCAAGAATAACTCTCCTTCTTTATATATATTATTAAACGTCATGACAATGTTTCCAACGTGATTAACTGGTTAAAAATAGTACAAATATAGGACAAAATGATGACGTATAAAAAAAATTCAGCTTAAAAATATTCATCGATAAAAAAATAAACATCGTTGTATTTAAGCTAAAAACCAAACAGCCATTACCTTTTTTGTATTATTACCACGTGACCACTTACCTCTGTTAAACTGTGGGGGGGGGAAGAGGCCGCTTGAAAACCAAAAACAAAATTAATTTTCCATCCCTCTTTCTCTTCTCTCTCTCTCACCCTCTTTCTCTTCTCTCTCTCTCTCTCTCCAGCCCTCTTTCTCTTCTCTCTCTCTCACCCTCTTTCTCTTCTCTTCTCTCTCTCTCACCTTCTTTCTCTTCTCTTCTCTCTCTCACCCTCTTTCTCTTCTCTCTCTCTCGCCCTCTTTCTCTTCTCTCTCTCTTCTCTCTCACACCCTCTTTCTCTTCTCTCCCTCTCACCCTCTTTCTTACTCTTCTCTCTCTCACCCTCTTTCTCTTCTCTCTCTCGCACCCTCTTTCTCTTCTCTCTCTCACCTACTTTCTCTTCTCTCTCTCTCTCACCCTCTTCTGTCTCTCACCCTCTTTCTCTTCTCTCTCTCTCTCCCTCTTTCTCTTCTCTCTCTCATCCTCTTTCTCTTCTCTCTCTCACCCTCTTTCTCTTCTCTCTCTCACCCTCTTTCTCTTCTCTCTCTCTCTTACCCTCTTTCTCTTCTCTCTCTCTTACCCTCTTTCTCTTCTCTCTATATTACCACTTATCAAGGCCCATAGGCCACTCGAGGATGAGAGTTGAAAAGTGCACAGCAGTAAAATTCGGGAAAGAGGATGGAACCGCTTTAACGGGAGGATGAGTTATTCAGCGACTCCAACCTATTTTATTATATATATATATATATATATATATATATATATATTGTATAAAATATATATTACCACTTATCAAGACCCATAGGTCACTCGAGGATAAGAGTTTAAAAGTGCACAGTAGTCAAATTAGGGAAAGAGTATGGAACCGCTTTAACGGGAGGATGAGTTATTCAGCGACTCCAACCTATTTTGTTATATATATATACATATATATATTTTGTAAAAAATATATATTACCACTTATCAAGGCCCATAGGCCACTAGAGGATAAGAGTTGAAAAGTGCACAGGAGTCAAATTAGGGAAAGAGGATGGAACCGCTTTAACGGGAGGATGAGTTATTCAGCGACTCCAACCTATTTTATTATATATATATATATATATATATATATATATATATATTGTATAAAATATATATTACCACTTATCAAGACCCATAGGTCACTCGAGGATAAGAGTTTAAAAGTGCACAGTAGTCAAATTAGGGAAAGAGTATGGAACCGCTTTAACGGGAGGATGAGTTATTCAGCGACTCCAACCTATTTTGTTATATATATATACATATATATATTTTGTAAAAAATATATATTACCACTTATCAAGGCCCATAGGCCACTAGAGGATAAGAGTTGAAAAGTGCACAGTAGTCAAATTAGGGAAAGAGGATGGAACCGCTTTAACGGGAGGATGAGTTATTCAGCGACTCCAACCTATTTTATTATATATATATATATATATATATATATATATATATTGTATAAAATATATATTACCACTTATCAAGACCCATAGGTCACTCGAGGATAAGAGTTTAAAAGTGCACAGTAGTCAAATTAGGGAAAGAGTATGGAACCGCTTTAACGGGAGGATGAGTTATTCAGCGACTCCAACCTATTTTGTTATATATA
>NC_136497.1:109103761-109161261 GCF_053919585.1 Euprymna scolopes | reverse complement strand
CTAGGCGTTGCCAGGGATGTAATATAGACACATTATGTTGTATATTACCTGTTCTCTTCTCCCTGAGGTAAAACAATTTCATATACATGCTGTAAATTACCTATGCTAGGGATAAAACATGAACAATACCAGTCCTAGGGTAGATAAAACAAATAATACATAGAGATGAAAGATTCCTCTCCCCTAAGAATAAAACATATGTTCAATATCTGCTTTTGTTTTTTCATTGTTTATACGGTCCTGAGCAACACCGGGTAGGCCTGCTAGTTACCACTAAAGGGGAAAAGCTGTACAATGTGATCACTAATGCCTACATCCCAGATGAGTATGTATCACAGATCTTGAATGTTGATGTCATTGGACAGAAGTTGTATAAGGATTATGTTTCAGAGCGGATCAATGGAGATATCAACCTCCGGGCCCTTGTGAGGAAAGAGAACAACAAGATGTTCCTTTCTGGGAACAAGAAGATTACAGTGAAACTCAGACAATACTGTGGATCTGAAGGAGACCAAGGACGTGTTTGCAAAGCTGATGGTGCTTGCCAGGTCAAGCCAAGACATCAACCAGAAAGAGGTCATAGGAAACCATGAATTTACTCTGACACCAAGAGCACTGTTTGCTACTGATGAAACAATGCTGCCATGCAATGACAAGTCAAAGTTAATCCATCTACTTAAGAAGCTGACAAGAGAAGACATGCCCCATGAAGACCAGTCACCTCAAGATGCAACGGATACAGGATTTACAGAACCCACATCTACTGATCAGCCAAGTTGGAAGATAGCACTGGTGGATTGCATTGTACTGAGCAAGAAACCAGTGACTCTAGTGACAGTCAAGGATCTGAGTGGCTGCTTCAATGACAGACATGCAACTAACACGAGAGTATGATGAAATCATCCTCATTTTTGACACATAACGAGCAGATTCTTTGAAGAGTGTAACCAGAGATAAACGAAGACAAGGAAAAGCTTTTGTTCAGTATCAAGTCAGAGATGACACTATCATCAAACACATACCAATGAGGAGGTTCCTCTCCCATGACAAGACGAAGGATGATCTGACTGATTATCTTGCCGCCCAAACTCAACAGGGGATCATCCAAGCTGATCATGACATCTGCTTCTAGATCCACTAAGAACAACAAAGACCTGGTCTTTGAAGTAAATAACCATGAGGAAGCAGACACGCCGCTGATCCACCAGACTATGCTGGCTTCACAGCCCACCTGATACACCGTTAGTATTTTTCTCCCCAGATACGAACGTTTTAGTGCTAGTCACAGCAAACTATGACTTATTCCTGAAAAACACGTCCATTTCTATGGCCTTTGGTGTTATACAAATTGAACCTCTGTCGTAAGCTCTAGATAAAGAAAGAGCAAAGGCTTTGGCAGCCTTCCATGCATTCACTGGGGCCGACAACACAGAGATGTTCTCCCGTATATGCAAGACATCGTGGCTGCAGATCTACATCAAAGCAGATGCAGATGTTGTCGATGCTCTGCAAATGCTTATGGAAGAAGCAAAAGTGACAGAGGGAATGTTGTCAACACTGGAGTCCTTTGCATGTGCAGCTTACTTGCCAAAATGGATCAACATAAAAACAATCCCTGTTCTGCAAGCATAGGGCAGAAAGTGGAAGGCTCCCCCCAACACCTGGAGCAGCATATTTTAAGAGACCATGTCCAAGCAAGGGTATGGGCATAAGCAGCCATGGCTCTGCAGATTTCACAATTGGATCCCCTGGAAAATGGGTACTTCAAACAATTGGATGGCATCCTGAAACCAATGACCACAGAGGTCCTTCCAGCCGCTAAGGCCATCCTTGAGATGGTCATATGCAAATGTAGATTTGACTGTTCTTTTGGCAGATGTTCCTGCAGGTCTAAAGACTTAGCCTGTACTGACATGTGTCAGTGCAGCAGCCAGAGCGAAAACGATGAAGATTCCCAAGCTGTGATGTATGAAAGTGATGTTGATGATGATGTTGATGATTATGCACAGACTATGATCAAACATCTCATTATGTTTAAGATGGTTGCACAAACATTCAAAGTTTACAGTTAAAAGGCATTTCAATAAAAATAACTGATATAGTATCTGACTAGGGTTGTTAAATTTTTACCCATATGCTGGATTATGTGTTTCAATGTGGTGGGGGGTACAAAAGATAAAATGATAACTTGGACCATTGACTTCCTTGACACTGAAAGTGTAGGTTTAGCAGTTAAAATCAATGTTCCAGCTTATTTAGAGGTCGAGATATTAAAAAAACATACATCTTACGTCAGCCATTTTGTAAATTCCAATATGGCTGCCATATACACATATGGGAAAATTTTATAACTACCACCATTGACTTCCTGGACCCTGAAAATGTAGGTTTAGCAGTTAAAATCAGTGTTCCAGCTTATTTAGAAGCCGAGATATTACAAAACGTACATCTTACGGCGGCCATTTTGTAAATCAAATATGGCCGCCATATACGCATCTGGGCAAATGTAAACATTGATTTTCTGATTCATGAGACAAAAACGTTTCCAAAAATCTATAGGTTTGCAAATCTCAAAAAAGTTCCCACAAAAGTTAAAATTATGCCATTAGGAACCTGATTAGATGTTGCTACTTGTGTTGTTTTCAGACTTTATTGTTTATTTGAAATTGCAAAGTTCAGCTTTGAATTCTTTGAGCATTATTTCTTTGTTACTGTGTGTTACTTGGATGGAAAAAGCATTCATGTAGAGCTTTTAACTTCATCGCTATGATAAAGGAATCATTCATTCATTGTCCAGCATTTCTCAAAAATGTTAGAATATAGTTAATAACACTTTCACTATTGTCCTTTTTGAGTAATGCTATAATATTTGGGGGGGGGGGTTCATTTGTAGAATTTGTGTTGTATATTCAGGACTTTTCTTCTATTGTCAAAGGTTTCTCTCATTATTAACAAATTTTTGTCATCTAAAACTGTCATCAAAGTTCTGTATTCCTTTCTGTCTTTCTCATTTTCAATAGAATATATACCTTAGCATCTTTTAAACCAAATAAACGTAGATGGCCTAAGAAGTTTGACCCGCATAATTCATATTTTTCTTCATCGGCATTAAAGAGTGTTCCATCAATCACAGTAACCTATAACTTGTTAAAGTTGACATTTTGTCATAGAAAACGTGGAAAATCAAGTGGAGGAATAACGCTTTCTCTGTCTCTCCTATTCATGTAGAGTCAGTCCACATCATCCTTTGGGTGCATTGTGTATGGTCATAAGTTTACTGATCTTCTATTTACTGAACACAGAAGAATAAATAATGAGTAGATAATTATTGAACTTGCAAAATATTTCCAACAGACATCATAAAAGCTAGTATGCACACTGATAGGGAACTAAGATAAAGAGTCTTGACATAAAATGACATCCAATGATGATCCCTCAATATGGGAGCCTTGGGAAATGTTTAATTACAACTATTTCCAAATCCACCCTTACCGGGAATAGTAGTACCTACCAAATTTATTCTTTGGATTAAATAGAAATTATTATTTAAAGAATGTTTGTTAACAAAATATATGCTTACAAATAAATCAAGTGTATACAAAATATGCTGTACATGATTTCGGCATATTATAATCCAACAAAAGTCAACATGCTATCGAATCTAACAATCAACCGACATCTGTATTAATAGAGTGTATGGTGAACAAATATTTGTTTTGATATGTCTCATTAAGCAAGTGTTAAGGTTAGATATTAGCATAAGATTTTTGACTCCGCATTCTTCAACATTTACATGGTTTATTCAGTCGTGATTATGTGTAACCTTCTTTAGAAACTATTCAATTCAATAAGATCGAAGAAATTGTATATGAGAACTCCACTTCAAGGTTTATTTAACATATTTATATATTGAATGAAAAACTATAGTACATCTGTACTACTACATGGAACTTCAACATCAAAAGTATAGGCGAGTGGAGTATGAATAGAACACAACAGCTTAAAATGTAAGGAAACAGGAAATGAAATAAAGATATTAAAGATTCAAAAAATTGAAGGTATCAATAATTCATAGAAAAAATTGAAGGTATCAATAATTCATATAAAATATTGAAGGTACCAATAATTCATAGAAAATACTGAAGGTATCAATAATTAATTCAAAATATTGAAAGTTTCAATAATTAATTCAAAATACTGAAGATATCAATAACTAATTCAAACTACTGAAGGTACCAATAATTAATTACAATAATGAAGGTATCAAAATTAATTACAGATATTGAAGGTATCAATAATTATGTCGAAATACTGAAGGTATCAATAATTAATTCAAAATATTGAAAGTATCAATAATTAATACAAAATATTGAAGGTATGAATAATTAATTCAAAATACTGAAGGTATCAATAATTAATTAAAAATATTGAAGGTATGTATAATTGATTCAAAATACTAAAGGTTTCAAAAACTAAATAAAATACTGAAGGTATGAATAATTGATTCAAAATACTGAAGGTATCAATAATTGATTCAAAATACTGAAGGTATCAATAATTGATTCAAAATACTGAAGGTATCAATAATTGATTCAAAATACTGAAGGTATCAATAATTAATTAAAAATATTGAAGGTATGAATAATTAATTCAAAATATTGAAGGTATGAATAATTAATTCAAAAATATTGAAGGTATGAATAATTAATTAAAAATATTGAAGGTATGAATAATTAATTAAAAATATTGAAGGTATGAATAATTAATTAAAAATATTGAAGATATGAATAATTAATTAAAAATATTGTTTGCATAGTTCCCACTTGGGCATGTCTATTCTTTTATTATTTTGGGGCTAGTTTGCTGCATTTGTAGTGTATTGTTTCCTTTCTTTGTCCACAAAGTCTGCATTTGCTTATTTCTTGTGTCTACTCGATCGTAGCTTTAATATAGTTGGTTTTAATTGTGTTATCTTGAATAACTTTTAGTAATGATTCAATTTCTCTGTTTAGGTGTCCTTTTTGTAACCATGTTCAGGTGTTTTCCTAAATCTCATCTTTTGCCATCCTTATGAATCATCCGTGTAGCTGTTTCTCTTCCCAGTTGTCTTTTCTCGTCTTATCCCTTGTTTCTCTATTCTTTATCTTATTCAATTTTATGTCTCTTGCTGCAATGATTAGCATTTCCATGTTCTGCATTGTATATTTTTCTTAATTCATTGAGTCCTTCACTCCGTTTTCTATATTAACCAGTTCTCTTCCTCAGTATTTCTTTTTCATGTAGATGTGGCCAGCATCTTCCTTTGAGTGTAGTGCATTGTGCATGATCATAAGTTTCTTTGTCTTCTGGTTAAATTGCCTCAGTTCTTCTTTGAAAGGTCCAGAGTATCTTACTAATGATACTGCCCATCTGTTTATACCTTTTATTAGGTTCCTAGGAATTTTCTTGTTTTTCTTAAGTATTCTTTACCAATTTTCTTTTTCATTTCTGTTTATTTGATGGTTCCTGCTTTCAGAACTCACAAATATTTGTAGGTGTCATGTTCGCCTAGTGTTTTCATCCCTCTCATTGGTTGGATTTGTTATGTAGCGGTTAACCGATACATAAAGGTTAAAATAAAATCCCTTTTTATTAACTTGATAAGTGGACGACATCGAATGTTGATAGTCCACTAGTATGAATTAAAGAAAAAGAATTTGCAGTGTAAATAGAAAAAGTCGGACGATCGTAATTGTTGACAAAACGAGAATTCAGGTTACTGGAATTCGCATATTTTGCACGGAATTCTACGGCGAAACAAAAAAACAATGAATGGAATTTCATGGTGACAGGTGAATTATCGGCACGTGCAGAAGTAATCGTCCGACTAAATAAATAAAACAAAAACATGCTAAGGACTCACGTGGAAGCCGAGACCTAAATATTCTGTTGGTTATGTGTAAATTACCTCTAGGACGCGTGACGTCAGAAAGTTGAGCTGAATGCCATATAAGGAACAGACGTGCGACAGATAATAGAACTAGCAGCGAGAGGAGAAACAAGGGAACAGAACGTCGCTGAAGACCGGATCGTTGAAACGTCATTTCCCTCCTCAGATTTCTGTGAGAACGCTGTTGCTATCGCTGTGAACTTCAAAACCACCAAAAGAAAAAGACGAACTGTTATATTGTAAAATATAATTTTATACAAAAACAAACGCAATTGTGACTTACGTCTTTACTGCATGTTGTTAAGTTACGGCTGATCGTTCTAAGTTGTCAACCGATTTGTTTTCAGGTTCAACACTGTTATGACATTTTTTGACAATTGACGAGAGGCAAGATATAGAAAAAGTGCCAGTCTAAGGTGAAATAACTCACTAGTCTTAACTCGTTGTCCTGACAACCGCTTAGTAAACAGGTGAAACCACGGACGATCGACGTAAATAAAAATTGCTGTGTGCCACAACCAGGGGGTCCTACGAACTACTACGATTCCCAACCTGGGGGCCACACCACAATACAACATAGTATTAATTGGTGCCTTGATGACCAGTTCACTCCGCAAGAGTGATAAGTAAGAACTTTTTAACAAAAACAAATCTAAACAAAAAGAACTCTTACACAAAAAGAACTTGGTTACCACATACACAACAACAAGGAAGAAAAAAAAAACACAACGTGAATCAATCGACGAAGAGAAATGCATACGCAGAAGCAAGAAAGAGAAGAAAAAAGGACACTGTACCTGAGGAAAAGGAAAGGTTAGTTGATTTTTTCAATATTTTTCTAAACCTCGGCTCTTAAAAAGTTTTGTTAAAAAAAAAAAAAAAAAATTATATATATTTCTTTTCTTTCTTCTTTCTTTCTCGTATAATTTTGAAAATAATTGTAAAAGATGGAACAGCAGTTTTTCACAAATTTCGCTCAGATCTTAGGGGCTGAACTACACAATGTAGGGAAGGCCATTTCGAACTCTCTGAGGGGGGGGGCGTTGTTAGCAAAAATAAAAACATTAGACACTCGACGATCGCAGGAATACAGAAGATGGCTAAATGATATAGATAAATACACGAGAATAGTTAGCCAAACAGAGGAAGAAAAATGCCAATTAGCGTTAATTACGACGGCTGGCCCAATAGGACAGTTTGTTTCAAGACTACTAGCCAACAATGAGAGTTTGGCATGGGTAGACTTGAAACGAGCTCTAGATAATTATTTTGGAGTCCAGGCAGATCCTACCAAGTTTCTTATGGAGTTAGCAAATATTAAGCAGGGTAGAAGCGAAACTCTGCAGGACTACATGCAGAGGTTAGTGCACTTGGCTGAAGGTTCGTATGGTAGCCTAGATACGAACAATGAACTAATAAAAAGCCAAGTGATAGGTTTCTTCATCGAGGGGCTATATGACAGACAAGTCAAAATCGCTGTCATGAGGGAAGAACCATCGGACCTCAAGGTAGCCTATGAAAAGGCCCTAATCGAGGAACGGTGGCAAACCCGCATAAGAGGCAATGACCGAGAAGAAGAACCTATGGAAATAAATTATAGTAGGCGCCAGAGTATAGTTAGATTAAGGCACGATGTCACCCTGAAACCGCAGCATTTACATGCGTGCACAGCTCGTGCCGGAATGAGAAACGGTCAGGGTTTAGATTACGAAGTAGTGCAGATAGATAAGGGCTTCCTAAGTGATCTAAGTGGTGTATCCGTAGCGAACACGGTAGTTAAAATTAAAGGTAGGAAAAGCTTTCCCTTGCTAATTATGAATAACACGAACCAGACAGTAAAATTAAGGAAAGGTTACAAGATAGGTAGATGTAGAAGAACAGAAGTAGTAATGGCAATATCAAAGCCAAATAAACAAAGGAAGTCGGGAAACAAAAGTAACCTCAACGGCATAAAAGTGCCGGAAGAAATGAGGAAAGTTTTAAATGAAGTCCTGCGATGAAATACTGATTTATTCGTCACAGAGGATAGATATTTAGGCCGGACTGACACAGTAGAGATGAGGATCGATACAGGAAAAAACGATCCCATAAAGAAAAACCCTTATAGAACACCTCTTAAACAACGAGAAGAAGTTAATGTAGCACTAGAGGAAATGCTACAGACAGGGGTGATAGAAAGGTCAAACAGTCCGTGGAGTTTCCCGATAGTTTTAGTAAAAAAGAAAGACGGAACAAAGAGCGCTACCAGTAATTGATGATATACTGGCCTCGCTGGGGTCAGCAAAATACTTCTCAAAGTTGGACTTGAAATCAGTGTATTGGCAGGTAAAGTTGAACGAAAAGGATAAAGAGAAAACTGCGTTCACCTGTCATAGAGGACTGTTCCAATTTAATGTAATGCCATTCGGACTTGCTAACGCTCCGGGAGTGTTTCAGGAGCTAATGTCCGTAGTATTACAGGGACAGGAAGAATTCGCCGTGCCTTATTTGGATGATATTTTGATATTCTCCAAAACAAAAGAGGAACATGTTAGGCATATAGAAAAGGTGCTAGGTAGCTTACGTAGGCATAATTTAAGGTTAAAGGCGGCAAAGTGTGAGTTTTTCGGCAAGGAAGTGTAATATCTGGGATTCCGAGTAAGTGAGAAAGGTATCCAGCTGGAGTGGGACAAAGTTTAAGCAATTCAGGCAATTGCGACCCCAACCACTGTGAAGCAGGTTAGATCCTTTATAGGCATGACATCCTATTACAGGCGATTTATCAAGGATTTTTCTGTAATCGCCGAACCGTTAATTCGGTTAACTAGGAAGCATGCACGTTTCTGTTGGGACGATGCATGTCAGTCTGCTTTTAATCGATTGAAATCGAAGCTTGCAGAGATGGTGATGCTGGCATACCCGGACACTAACAAAGGATACAGGTTATACACGGATGCCTCCGATTATGCGATCGGAGCAACCTTGTCTCAAATGGTCTACGACCCAGAGGAGGGTCGGGAGATAGAGAAACCCATTTATTTTCTATCTCATAAGTTGTCTGATACCCAGACTAGATGGTCAACAATAGAGAAAGAAGCATATGCGATTCACTATGCCTTAAGCAAGTTGAATCACTACTTGCACAGTGCTACGTTCACCATCTACATGGATCACAGACCATTGGAGTACTTGCTGAAATCTCCGATACAGAATAGGAAAATACAGACGTGGGCATTAAGTATGGCTGGCTATGATTGCACCATACAGTACCTGAAAGGAAAGGATAACGTCTGTGCGGATCTCTTATCCCGTGCGGTAAATGCGAGTCGGGATGAAGACAATCCTCTAGTAGAAATAGATGATAGGAATTTCACGGTGAGTGCGATAAACTCGAATCGTTTTGAACCAAGAGAGTTTGTATCGCATAAGGATGACGAAGACTCACCGGTAGTAAGCGAGCGTCCTACACTATCAGGTTTTGATATGTGTAAAGAACAAGACGCCGATAGTCAGATCGTCGAATTAAAGAAACGAATGAGGAGCGGTAAAACGTCCAAGATGGAAGAAAAAAAGTACATCATAATGGACGATATCGTATATTATTTATCGCAACCTGACGACGATCCTGTAATTAGATTATATATTCCATTACATTTAAGGATGAAGGTATTGAATCAATACCATGATGAGAATGGTCATATGGGCGTGGAGAAAACGTTCCACTCCATTAAACAGAAGTATTTCTCGCCTGGTTTGTTCAAGACGGTAAACGAACCCATAGGGAAGTGCGTCCCATGCCAAACCAGAAATTTGAGGAAGCAACAACCTCAAATGCAGGAGACCGACATGCCTTCTTTTCCTTTTGCTAAGATTGCATTGGATATTTCCGGACCCTATCCGAGGACTTTGTCAGGCAATCAATACATAGTCACGTTCATCGACATGTAGAGTGGTTGGCCTGAGGCTTTCGCTGTGCCTAATAAAAAGGCAGAGACAGTGGTGCATCTCTTAATTGAGGAAATATTTCCCAGATTTGGTGCACCATTGCAGTTACTTACGGATAACGGACCGGAGAACGTCAATGGGATCATGAAAAGGGCATTAGAAGAGCTTAATGTTGATCACGTGACCACCTCATTTTACCACCCGCAAAGTAACGGGAAAATAGAAAGATTCCATAGGACGATGCATGACGTACTCGCAAAGAAAATAGGGGACAATGACCGTTCGTGGGACATGTACTTGAATCAGATGCTGGCTGCTGTAAGGTTTCATGTCAGCGAAACAACGAGGTTCTCCCCCTATTACTTGCTTTATAATAGAGACGTTATCTTGCCGTTAGACAACATACTGAGGCCGCGTAGAATTTACTACGGGGAAGAGGATCATGAGATCGCTCTGCAGGACATGCATCGGACCTTTACATTAGTCAGGAACAATGTAAAGAGAGCTAGGAAGAAAATGATAGATAGGGCCAACGAGAAAACGAAAGCAGTCGATTTTCAAGTTGGCGATTTAGTTTATTATAAAAATAATAGAAAAAAGGGAAAGCTAGACGTAAGATGGTCTCCATATTACGTAATAATAGAGAAGACGGGCCAGTCTCGTATAGAATTAGAAGCCAACTGACGGGGGCAGTAACAAAAGCCCATGGGGAACACCTTCGGAAAGCAGAACTGGAGGAATGGGATATCCCCAACAAGCAAGAGGGCTGTAGAAAAACTACCCTGTCAGCACTGGTAGAAGAAAGTAGTTCAGATCAAGAATCCTCTAGTGGGGAGGAAGAAAATTATCCCCAACAGAGCTGTCGCCATCAACGGGAATCCCCAAATCAGGAAAACAGGGTCCCGTTGATGGAACGGAAAATAATCACACGCAGCATGACGGCTGGAAGGGCTAAAGAAGTTGATGAAATATCGAAGGAAGATATATATAACTTAGTGCCCAGGTCGTGCGGAGTTGATTATGATAGTAGGGACCAGCCAACCGTAGCTAGGGCTAGCACGGGGGTTGGGAACTCAGGTTATAATCGAACTGCGGGTCAGGAGCGCAGAACAGGATGTTTGGACTGGGTAAGAAAGTTACTCTGTCGATGTTAGGCAAAATCCTTATCATAGGGAGTTCGGAGTTGCCACAAATAATTAGAATCCTGGCGTTCTGTCGAAATTTTTGTACTATATGCTGCCCACATTTTAAACAAGTCATTAAAATGTAAGACTCGTATTTAGTTAATTAGTCATATTAATTAAAGAGCCGAGGTAGTGGAGAATATTGGACAAATCGACCACTTTGGTAAAATTGGTAAATTTGCAGCGTATATTTCGCTGTTAAGTGCGGCTGATGCACTTATACCGAAGAAGACCTTATGCTTTTCGTGTTGCTGTTTTTTTTTTAATTTTTTTTTTAAGTTAAACGAAAAACACAGAAAAAGGGATAAAAAAAAAAAAAGAAAGGGAGGGATGTTATGTAGCGGTTAACCGATACATAAAGGTTAAAATAAAATCCCTTTTTATTAACTTGATAAGTGGACGACATCGAATGTTGATAGTCCACTAGTATGAATTAAAGAAAAAGAATTTGCAGTGTAAATAGAAAAAGTCGGACAATCGTAATTGTTGACAAAAACGATAATTCAGGTTACTGGAATTCGCATATTTTGCACGGAATTCTACGGCGAAACAAAAAAACAATGAATGGAATTTCATGGTGACAGGTGAATTATCGGCACGTGCAGAAGTAATCGTCCGACTAAATAAATAAAACAAAAACGTGCTAAGGACTCACGTGGAAGCCGAGACCTAAATATTCTGTTGGTTATGTGTAAATTAGCTCTAGGATGCGTGACGTCAGAAAGTTGAGCTGAATGCCATAAGGAACAGACGCGCGACAGATAACAGAGCTAGCAGCGAGAGGAGAAACAAGGGAACAGAACGTCGCTGAAGACCGGATCGTTGAAACGTCATTTCCCTCCTCAGATTTCTGTGAGAACGCTGTTGCTATCGCTGTGAACTTCAAAACTACCAAAAGAAAAAGACGAACTGTTATATTGTAAAATATAATTTTATACAAAAACAAACGCAATTGTGACTTACGTCTTTACTGCATGTTGTTAAGTTACGGCTGATCGTTCTAAGTTGTCAACCAATTTGTTTTCAGGTTCAACACTTATGACATTTTTTGACAATTGACAAGAGGCAAGATAAGAAAAAAGTACCAGTCTAAGGTGAAATAACTCACTAGTCTTAACTCGTTCTCCTGACAACCGCTTAGTAAACAGGTGAAACCACGGACGATCGACGTAAATAAAAACTGCTGTGTGCCACAACCAGGGGGTCCTACGAACTACTACGATTCCCAACCTGAGGGCCACACCACGATACAACAGATTGTTCCATACCTTCCACTGCCTCCAGTTTTTCCCTTCATAGCAGTGTCTACTTTTCCATTCCAAATTCTATTTGGCTGAAGATTCTGGTTGTTGTTGTTGTTATTATTATTACTCACTAGGAGTTTTCACACAAGCTATTATCAAAAAATTTTCTTTGAGAGCAATGTGTGGCATTCTTTGCAGTCTGAGTGACTTCCCAGATTTGCAGTACTCAGCACATTTAGTTTACATTATTGCATTAACCATTTACCATTGATTTCTCGTTGGTAGCAACCATTGGTCTTCACTGAAATTTGGATGGCAATAAGCCTCTTCAAGGTCCCAGTCTTCTTTGCACTCATCCAGTGGAAATCTGCTTAGTGTTTCTCCTCGGTTTTTCCATCCTCCTTGACCCTCCTCGATTATTTGGTGTCACGTCAATTTATGCCAACACTATAATTTTTTTATATGTGTATGTGTGTATGTAGGGGGGGGGGTAACTTACAATTATAGTTTCTGTTTTCATGATTTCATGTGTTTTTTTTTGTGTGTTTTATATCTGTAGCAATTTCTGTATGTCCAACTTATGTGCATAAGTCTCCACATTCAAGGGTTTTCCTTAATATTTCAGCTGTTTTTATTATTGTTATCCCTTGTATTTTCTCAGTCATCCCTCTGATTCCAATCTCTCCCATTCTTTTTTTTCAAAGTTTTTAGGGACTGTTCTTAGTGCGCCTACTATTAGTGTTATCCTGACTTTCTTCTTCTTATTATTATTATTGTTATTGTTGTTATTATTATTATTATTATTATTATTATTATTATTATTATTATTATTATTAACGGTATTATTATTGTTATTATTATTGTTGTTGTTATTATTATTATTGTTATTATTATTATCGTAATAATTTTTATTATTGTTATCATTTTTATTATTATTATTATTTTATTATTATCATTATTTTTTATTAGTAGTATTTTTATTATTATTGTTATTATTATTATTATCAATATTTTTTATATTATTATTATTGCTATTATTATTGTGATTATTATTATTATGTGATTATTGTTATTATTATTATTTTTATTGTTATTATCATTGTTATTATTATTTTATTATTATTGTTATTTTTATTATCATTTTATTATTATTATTGTTATTGTTATTTTTATTATTATTTTATTATTATTGTTGTCATTATTATGGTTGTTGTTATTGTTATTATTTTTTTATTATTGTTATTATTATTATTGCTTTTATTATTTTTATTATGATTGTTATTATGATTGTTATTATTATTAATGTTATCATTATTATTATTATTATTAATATTATTATTATTATTGTTATTGTTATCATTATTATTATTATTATTATTAAAAACAAAATTTTAAAAAAACAAAAAACGAACAAAGTAAGCTTTTCTAACTGAAATTATTATTATTATTATTATTATTATTATTATTATTGTTCTTCTCCTACTTATTATTATTATTATTAGCATTATCATTATTATTATCATTATTATCATTATCATTATTATTATTACCATTATTATTATTATTAGTGTTCTTCTACTTATTATTATTATTTTTATTTTTGTTATTATCATTATCATTATTATCATTATTACCATTATCATTCTTATTGTTATTATTATTTAAAAAAAACAAATTTACTTTATTGGTTATTACTATTACCACTAATATTATTACTAGTAGTAGTAGTAGTGGTGGTGGTGGTGGTGGTTGTAATGGTGGTATGTTTTTATTATTTTTTATTATTACTGTAGCTGTAATGGTAGGTGTTGTTTTTTTTGCTGTCATTGCTATTGTTGTTTTTGCTGTTAATATTATTGCTACCAATATTAGTTTTGCTATTATCATTGTAGATTTTATTTCTATTGTTGTTAGTGGTGGTAATGGGAATAGTGGTGGTGATGGATGAAAAAGGTCGGGAGGGGATCTTTGACCTTGGTGGGGAACTCTCCTAGAGATAATGTCTCGATAAAACTATCGGTGGTGGTGTAACCTTAAATTCACTAACCCCATTTATGGGAGAATGTCAAATCAAAATATTGAAAATAACGACGTAAATGAGGCTAGAACATCTTGTGATGGTCTCATGTCAGATAGGTGTCCCACTGGTCAACAGGGTGGGTCCTGTCATCATCATACAACTGTTCGAAATTCTGAGGATGTGGCTGGATATAGGGGGAGTGAGAATTGCCAGAGAGGGTACCAAGACACGAAGGGAGTTGGAACAGGAAATGTAAAAAAAACATGGACGGATGAGGAAAGAAGAGTCCTGTGGGAATGCTTTGTAAGAAGTGAAAGTACCAAATCTGGTGGATATATCCGAAAAATGAAGGAAGAATGGGAATCGAGAGGGGGGGGGCCTAGAAGTGTCGCGAGTTTGGTATCCAAGTTAAAACAAATTAAATATAACAACCTACTTTCAGTGATTGCAAGAAAAGAGATTGAATGGATGGTTAGGAATGAAATGAATAACGAAAGTAAAATTGATGAAACTAACTCTGATGAAAGAACTGAGAGAGTGGAAGTGCAGAAGGGAAATGTAAATGATGATGGGAGGCAGACAACTGAGGAGGTATGAAATTCTATGGTTAGGGGAAGTAATGAGAAAGAGCTTGAAGGATCTAAGGCAGATGAGATCATTGACTCTGAGACAATGGAGCCAGTGAAAGGAGCAGATGTATGGAGAAGTGGTGATGAAGTTCGAACTTTGACTTCTGTAGAAAAAGAAGTACTTCAGAAGTTAAGAGAGGTTCTTCTTAGAGACGATATCATAGAGATTACAAGTATGAAGACTAGTGATAGGCGGAAGGTGAAAAACGAGGTAAAAATAATTCAAGGAGTAATTCACAACATCATAAGAAAGAACATATCGATTACGAAACTTAACAGGCTTCTGTATGCAGTGTCATACGTTATTGTGAATCGTCTTGGCTTATTACAGAAGAAAAAGGGAAAAATGAAGGATAGAAGGTCACACTGGCAGAGGCGGCTTGAAGAAAGTATTAAACGGTGGCGAAAAGACATTGGTAGAATCGAAGAAATAAGAAAAGGAGTTAAGCTAGGACAGAAAGCTAAGGACAAGCTTGAAAGGAGGTATAGATTGCTGGAAAAGGGAACGATGAACGTTCTAACAATGTTGAAAGAGAAGGTCCACAGTGGTGGTATGAAAATTAGGAACTTTGTTGGAAAAAGTATTGCATTTCGGCAGAACAACCTTTTCCGGAACAATCAGTTTCAGCTATATAAAGAATTAAATAGTAGTAAACAGGTGGGAAATAACAACACTCCAAATGCAAAAGATGCAAGGAAGTTCTGGAGTGGGATTTTGTCCGTCGAAAGGCGATATAATGAGAAGGTTAGCTGGTTGCGAGAGGTCAGAGAAAGGCTACCAGAAATTCAGCAGATGAAGAATGTTGAGATAACCATCGATGACGTTAAAGCTGGGATACGAAGGATGACAAACTGGAAGCCACCTGGTCCAGATGGAGTGATGGGCTTCTGGTTTAAACAGTTCCCATGCCTTTATCCACCTATAGCTGCTGCTCTGCAAAGGGTTGTAGAGTCAGGAGATGTCCCTGATTGGCTTGTGAAGGGAAGAACAACACTGATTAGGAAAGATCCTGCAAAAGGAACAGATGCCAATAACTATAGACCAATTACATGTCTGCCATTGATGTGGAAACTGTTGACTGGAATATTTGCGGAGAAAATTTATGAACATCTAGAGAGTAATGGTGTTTTTCCTGACGAAAAAAAAGGGGTGCCGGAAAGGCTCGAGAGGTACTAAAGGGCAACTACTAATTGATAAAGCAATAATGCAGGATGCAAAGAAGAAGAGAAATCTGAGCGTAGCATGGATCGATTACAGAAAGACTTATGACATGGTTCCTCATTCATGGATACGTGAAATACTATTGATGATGAAGGTTGCTGAGAATGTGGTAGGGCTTTTGGAGATAACTATGGCTCATTGGAAAACGGTGCTGACAGCAAACAGAGAGGAGATGGGGCAGGTTGGCATTAAACGTGGGATATTTCATGGAGATTCGTTATCGCCACTTCTTTTTGTAATGATAATGATGCCACTGGGCATCCTCTTGAAGAGAGAAAAACTGGGATATAACTTTGGATCTGGTGACAGATGCCTCAACCATCTACTGTTTATGGATGATTTGAAAATATTCGGTAGAAATGAACAGGAAATGGAGAGACTGGTAGAACTTGTGGGGACATACTCAGAAGAGATTGGGATGGAGTTTGGGATTAGTAAATGTGCGGTGCTGGTGATGAAAAGAGGAGTAAAGGTTCATTTGAATGGAATAGTGCTGCCAAATGGAGAAATCATGAAAGAAATAGAAGATACAGGATATAAGTATTTGCGAGTGCTGGAGGGTGTAAGCATCATGAACAGAGAAATGAAAGGGAAAGTCAGGAAGGAGTATCTTAGAAGAGTGAAACTAATTGCAAAGTCGAAACTGTATGGAGAAAACCTAATGAAAGCAGTAAATGCATGGGCAGTCAGTGTTTTGAGATACAGTGCGGTAATTTTAGAATGGTCTGACAAGGATTTGCATGCCATGGATATCAAAACAAGAAAAGTTTTAGCAATGTTTGGTATATTTCACATTCGAAGTAGCGTAGCAAGGCTGTATCAAAAGAGGAAAGATGGTGGGAGAGGATTGAAAAGTGTAAAAGATTGTGTTAGAACCGAGGAGATGTCGTTGAAGGAGCATGTGGTTAGAAGTGGGGAATGGATGCTTAAGGTTGTGGTCAATGAAGTGGATGTATGTGAGACCAAGGCTTATTATGTGAAACGTATGGATAGAGAAAGGGCAGAGGAACTGGCTAGGAAGAAAATGCATGGAAGGTTCTTCCAGGATATAGCAGAAGTGGCTGATGAAAGATCATGGCAATGGCTTAGAGCTGGGTATCTGGCTAAGAGTACTGAAGCTTTTATTTGTGCAGCTCAAGAGCAGGCATTAGGAACACGATTGTTGAAAAAAGTGGTTCTAGAAGAAATTGCTGCAGAATGCCGGATTTGTGGCAAGACCTCAGAGTCAATTGCGCACCTTGCAGCAGGGTGTAGTGGACTGGCCCAGAGAGAGTACCGCAAAAGACACGATCCCATGGGACTCCGGATATATTGGAAGGTGTGTAAGAGGGTTGGAGTGAAGTGTGCTGGAAGATGGTTTGAGGAGGTGAGGATAGCAAGGTAGAGGTATGGTGGGACAAAAGTGTCATAACGACCAAGCAATTGGAACATAATCTTCCGGATTTGGTCGTCATTGACAAGGTTTCAAAAAACTGGCAGATTGTAGACTTCTCAGTACCCTGGGACAGGAATTTGAAAGAGAAGAAGAATGAGAAGTGGCACAATTATGCTCCATTGGCCTTGGAGATAAGGCATATACACAGGGTTAAAACACAAATAATCCCGGTCGTAGATGGTACACTAGGAGTAGTATCAAGTCGTCTGGAAGGACAATTGAAAAAACTACAAATCCCCAATGTTTTCGGCAGCCTTCAAACCTCTGCAATTATAGGTACCACCAACATCCTTAGGAAAACCCTTGATCTTTGAAGCTCCTAGTTGGAAGCTGGGATTAAGGGAAATCCTCTGGAAATGAATCCCATTCCTTTCCAGAGAGATGTTCATAAACGAAATCAGAATTATCATTATCATTATTATTATTATTATTATTATTATTATCATCATCATTCTTATTATTATCATTATTATTATTATTATTATTATCATCATTATTATCATTATCATCATTCTGCTTCTTCTTATTATCATGTTATTAGTATTATTATCATTCTTCTTTTTCTTTTTATTATTTATATATAAAAATGATAATAATGGTAATAACAACAAGAATAATAATTTATTCTTGTTGTTATTACCATTATTATCATTTTTATTTACTTATTCCTTAATATTAAATTTTGAGATTCTAATCCTTTGTATACTTTCTTGTTATTTATTTCATTAATGTCATCTCATATATATAATAATTTGATTGCACAAATTCCTCTCTGGACCAAATTACAGATGACACATATAAATTTATTCTATCTAAACTCTTATCCACCATCTTATCTAACTTTTGAACGCCATTACAGACACATTTATTTGTTATAATAAAATCCTATCTTACTTCCTCTGAGCAACATCATTATGATTGCCAAGTATTTTCCCCTCTACCTGAAAAGTCCTCCTTCTATTCCAGTAAGGACCAGGTAAATATATAATGATTACAACCTAACACCCTTATTAACTGGATTAAACACTCAGACACCTACAATTAATATTGCACTTCACTGTTCGAAAATAATAATTTCTCCCCAATAACATTTTGCTCATGAAATTCTATGATTCCGGATTGTACACTAACATACAAAAATCGAACACCACAGCCCTTAATCAATATGGCCGACCATGCATTGTTTTAAATCATTGATGCTTTACTATCACCGCTTTTCCATTATTTTTAAGACTGATTTTTACATTTACTTACAAGTTACATTTAAAAATAATGTTGCAGCTTTCTTTAGATCATATCCAGTTTCTGTGTCCTAAATTGACCGATGTTTAAATGAACTAATCTCTTTTTAAATCAGTTATACTTTACTATCCTTTATTTTACAGACTGATGTTTACAAAAATTAACTATAACAGCTAAAAGTTACACATGCCATTACGCATTATGTGAATTGACATTATTTACACATTAACATTCTATTAAATTGAACACAGACGTTACCATCACCAAGAAAAATATTGTGACAATATTTGTCTCGGTGATGATCACATGTTCAATTGAAAACTGATCTCTGACGATAAAAGTCATAATAAAATTTTTTTTTTACTATTTTACTTTTTTCTCATCTGAAAGTTAAGTCATCGATGAGATTAACATCAAAAAAGAAAAATGTAACTTGTGGAATTTACGGGGGGGGGGGCATTGTCATAAACGTCCGCCGAATCTCTTAATAAATGAGAGTTATAGTAGCCCTCCCCCCAACTCTCTTACTGATCTGCATCAATGATCTTCCAAATAACATTCTAAGATCATTCACTGACATTTATGCTGATGACACTACCATCTACGGCAACAAATCAAAGGCTGTAAATGACCAAGTTCTCTCTGACTCTCTCCTCTGATCTTGAGCATGTGGTACAATGGGGGAAGTCGTGACTGGTTATTTTTAATGCATCTAAAACCAAGCTCCTATCTTTACATCATCAGTGCTCATCCCCATCTGGGATCAATTGAAATGAATGGCTCGTCTTGGGGAGGCCCCATGTTTTAACAAGCTTCTGGGCTTGACCTTTACTCCTGATCTGAAATGGAACACATACATCAAATCCATTGCCAAGGTCACTGGAAAAATGGTGGGATCCTTTAGCGCTCCAGTAGATATATCACTCCTGATGCAATTCTCTATCTATATAAAAGCCAGGTAGATCCAATAATGAAGTACTGCTGCCACAGAGTTCAAAATAGACTTTGTAGCTTAGTGAGAGATTTCCTTTTCTCATCCCTGCAATCTCTTTCCCACAGAAGAGATGTGACGAGCCTGTCTTCGCTGCTTTATTATTATTTTCATGGCAAGTGCTCGTCTGAGCTTCAATCTATGCCCCCCCTTGCCAAACTTTCACACACAACACTCATCTAGCCAAAACCACTATCAATAATTTCCCTCACTCTTTATCTGTACCTAAACCTAAACGTAGATTCCATGAACAAAGCTTCTTTTTTAGAACAGCATGTGTAACTCTCTTCCATTTCCTTGCTTTCCATCTGACTACAATTTGATTGTCTTCAAGTCCAATGTAAACAAGTTCTTGATGAACCATCCCCCTAAGTAATCCAATTTACAAAATTTTCACTACTTACGATTACTATGCTATAATCCCATTGACTACTGTACACCCATTAAACCTTATCCTTGAATGGCCTTTGGACCTTGATAAGTGGTGACTCCTATGTAAAAAAAAATTAAAAAATAAAAATAAAATAAAATAGTGAAAATAAAATATTCTAAAAGTACGTTTAGTATTTGATAGTTTATTGAACCTGTATTTGAAGAAATTGTATAACTATTCGCAAAACATCCTTATTTACAATATTTTTTCCCCCATTGTTAATAAAAAAACTTTTATTTTTTTCTGCCTTTGGCATTGGCTCAATATTAGCGTTTGAACAATTAATTAGAATCAGAAAAATCAAAACTTTTAAAGGTATTGAAATCGGAAAAATTTGAGCCTCATTTCTGATTTAAAAAAAAATTCTTTTATTTTTTTCTGAACAATTATAAAGAAACAAATACATATCAGAAAATTGTTGTTTTTTTTTTTTGTTTTTTTTATTACATTTTCACCCCAAACAAGGCACATTGCCACTTTGGTGTAGGGGGCTATTATCAGGGGCAACAACTACTGGGGTACTATGTAGGGATTTGGGCAGCAAGATGTTGGCTCACATTGCACTTGAACTTCTGCATGTCAGTACAGTTGGGGAAGCAGGGACCTGGAATGGAATTCCAACGTCTAGCGGTTCTGGAGAAGAAATTACTGAAGTAGAAAGATATTTTACATCTAGGGATCTCTACAGTGTGGGGGTGGGATTTTGCAGCCTGTCAGGTCTGTCGAGGGTGTTCACGTCGTGGGGGCACAAGTGCTTGCAGTTCGTCAGAGCATTCACCATTAAAATACTTGTAGAACTGGCAGAGGGATGCAACGTTTCTTTCTAGCACGGTAGAGAGAGCCTACCTTCCTTGCAGCAGCCCTGGCAATGCACTCGATGTAATTGTTCCAACTCATGTTTCCTGGGAACATTAGGCCAAGGAGCTTGAAAGACGTACTCTCAGATAAAGAGTCGTTGGTCATTGCTATAGGTAGTAGAGAAGGTTTCTTGTAATTATTGAATGAAACTAGTTTAGTCTTGGCGGCATTGAATGTGACCATCCATTTTTGTCCCCATTCCACTACAGATGGGAGGTCATCCTCTAGTGTTTCTGCCATTTCTTTAGATATGTGTTCATTTGTTTTCCTGTCGTGCCTGTTATAGAGTGTGGTGTCATCAGCATATATACCCATCTCAGAGGAAATTTTGTCAGGGAGGTCATTTATGAATATCAGGAACAGTATAGGTCCAAGGATAGACCCCTGGGGTACTCCCGCATTTATATCATATTGTTTAGATGTACGACCGTCGAGGACAACCTGGATTTTTCTCTTATCTAAGAAGGATTTAATTATGTTAAGTATTCTACCAGTGATACCGTATGATCTAATTTTCCTGAGGAGACCCTCATTCCATACCCTGTCAAAAGCCTTAGATATATCTAGAGCTACCGCTCTGCCCTCCCCCGCTTTGTCCAGTGAATGGTATATACGTTCAGAGATTACAGTTAGGATGTCTGCTGTGGAACGGGCTTGTCTAAATCCATATTGTTGGTCAGTCAGAAGCTTAGCTTCTGTAAGGTGCCGGACTAGAGCATGGTTAATTAAGGTCTCAAATCTTTTGGCAAAAAGTGGGAGGAGGCTAAAGGGGCGATAATTTAATGGGCCAGTTCTTTTGCCAGAATTTTTCAATACTGGTACCACAGAAGCAGTTTTCCAACAGCCCAGAAAGCAAGATTCATTAAGGCATTTGTTGTAGAGTTTGGAAAGAACTGGAGCTACTTCGGCTGAGCACATTTTTAATAGCACAGCTCGGATGAGATCGGGTCCACATGCTTTTGAAGTGTCAAGGTTTTTATGATAGCATGCACCTAAGCAGGGGTGATTTTCAGATCGTCTAGCGTGGTGTCTGTTCGCATAGGAAATTCAGGTAGGGGGTGGTTGGAAGGGTCCAGTGTGGAGTTTGAGGCAAACCGATTGGCAAGCATGTTAGCCTTTTCGGTTGCTGAGCAAACAACCTCGTGATTGTTGGTTAGTGGGGGAATTGTTGATTACCCATCATTTACTACACTGTTGTAGATTTTCCAGAAGTCTCGAGTTCCTAGTTTTTGTGCTTCGATGCGTTTTTTAGTGGTTTCCATAAATTCTCTCTTAGCTGTCGCTATTTCTTTCTTAACGTTACTTCTAGCTTCTATGTACTTCTGTCTGTTTGAACTGGACTTATGTCGGTTAAATCTGCGGTATGCATGCTGCCTTTGAGCAATGGCAGTTGCGCAAGTCGAAGTAAACCATTGGGGAGAGTGGGGCTTGCTATAAAATTTCCACATGGGAACATGCGCTTCGATTGCAGTTTTGAACCATTCAGTGGTCTCGTTTGCACACTGTTCAGCAGGAAGAGAAAAAATATTTCCTCATGGGGCATCTCTGATAAGATCTCTGATGGCTTCCCAGTCAGCCTTTTTATAATATCTCGTTGTTTTGAGCACTGGCTCTTCAGTTTTGGCACTAGAGTTTAGGGCGATATTTCTTAGAGCTGCACACCTGTGGAATTGTCTTCTGTTTTCCTGCTTTCCGGCTGACTACAATATGACAGGTCTTCCTACTTTAGTGGTTTTGTGTTTAGAATCCTAGTGTACTACACCAGTGATGACCTCATCTTTTCTTCTGTAGCAATGTCGAGCATATCATCTTCTTCTATCTCTTATTACTGATGAGATCTGGGCAACCAACCAGATAGACAGTTGATATTGGGTGTGTTTTCCAGTTTAAGTTTAACACTGCCCAGAGCATTCTAATGTAAGTTCCATCTAACTTACTTTCAAGTTTTTTACTGAGATTCCATGTTTTTTGGGGTTTTTTTTTTTTACACAGGCATCACCACATTATCAAGGCCAAGAGGCCACTCGAGGATAAGGGTTAAAGAGTGTACAGTAGAAATTGGACAATTTAGTAATTATTAGTAATGGAAATTCGGTAAATTTGTTAAGTTATATGGAACGGCTCATCAAGAACTTGTTTACGTTAGACTTGAAGATATTGTAGTCAGCTGGAAAGCAGGAAAACAGAAGACAATTCCACAGGCATGCAGTTCTAAGAAACATCAGATGCATCAGAGACAAACTCGCAACATCACTTCTGTGAGATAGAGGTTGCAGGGAAGATAAAAGGACATCTCCTACGAGGCTACGAAGTCTATTTTGAACTCTATTAAGGCAGGACAAGTCCTTTCTAGCAGCTCCTGCCCATATGTGGCAACAGTATTCCATTCTTGGACGTACCTGGCTCTTATATAGATAGAGAATTGCATCAGCAGTGAGATATCTACCGGATCGATAGAAAGATCCCACCATTTTTTCAGCGGCCTTGGCAACAGATTTGATGTACGCGTTCCATTTAAGATCAGGAGTAAAGGTCAAGCCCAGAAGCTTGTCAAAACTTGAGGCCTCCTGAAGATGAGAGCCATTCATTTCAATTGATGCCAGATGTTGATGATGTAAAGAGAGAAGCTTGGTTTTAGATGCATTAAAAGTAACCAACCACTCCTTTCCCCACTGTACCATGTGCTCAAGATCAGAGGAGAGAGAATCGGAGAGAACTTGGTCGTTTACTATCTTAGATATGCTACCATAAATGGTAGTATCATCAGCATAAATGTCTACAAATGATGTAAGGATGTGATTTGGAAGATCATTAATGTAGATCAGGAAAAGAGTTGGGCCCAGGATGGAACCCTGAGGGACTCTAGCATTAATACTGTGAGCTTCTGATTTTTGCCCATCAACTACTACTCTTATGAACCTATCGGAGAGAAATGATTTAATAATTGAGAAGACATTTCCAGCTATACCATAGCTGGAGATCTTGTGAAGTAAACCTTTATGCCATACCCTATCAAAGGCCTTTGATATGTCAAGAGCAATTGCACTAGAAAGGTTGTCTCCGTCGAGAGATTTGCTAATCCTATGAGATATAACTGTAAGCACATTTGTTGCAGATCTAGCAGAACGGAAACCATATTGAGTGTCACTAAGAAGGTTATTTTTGTTGAGATGGTTGATTACTTCTGTATTTAACTTACTCATGACGCACAGGAGACTTATTGGCCTGTACTGAGAGGGGGATGAACGATCACCTGAATTTTTAATACAGGGCATACTGATGAGATTTTCCAGGGTGATGGGAAGCTATTCTCCTTAAGACAATGTTTAAACAGTTTTGTAAGTATGGGCGCTAGTTCTGGTTGATGTTTTTTGAGTACTATAATTGGAATACCTTCAGGGCCGGTTGCTTTACTGGAATCAAGATTTTTGATTAGCTTGGCAACATTACGTACAGATATATGTATATCATATAGCGTGTTTTCTGATACAGGAGGAAATATTGGGGGTTGGCTGCCTTGGTCGCAAAGGGTAGAATTAGCTGCAAAGTTCTTGGCAAACAATTTGGCTTTGTCTGATGCTGACGAGATTACCTCAGGTCCATTGATGATAGTTGGGATAGAGCACATGCTTCTGTTCAGAATTCTGTTTGCTATTTGCCAAAACTGGTGGGAACCAAGCCGCTGCTCAGCTACTTCGGACTTGACAGACTGAGCATACAACTCTCTTGCGTTTTTTATTACTTTCTTACAATTATTGCTGGCAGTCCTGAAAGCGGCTTTAGTTTCCATACATATATTATGTTGGAAGCAGTGGAAAAAGTGATTTCTGTGCGCAATGGCAGCAGCACATTCTGGAGAGAACCATGTCTGGCTGTTAGATTTTTGCTGGAACTTTTTGAGGGTATGAAACGGTCTATACCTACAATTAACCATTCCGTCAGGTCTGATACTATATAGGACACATCCTTTTTAAACATGGAATGCAGAGGTAGATCCGATATAAATGTACAGAAGCTATCCCAGTCAGCCTTAGACCATAAAGCAGTACCATCTCCACTACAACTCTAAAAAAGTTTTTCTTGATCTGTTCCAAGAAGGAAGATTTCCATATAACTTTCAGTCAATTAAATGCACTCCAAGCCTATTCTGATGTGGATGTCTTTTTTGGCAGATGCAATGTGGCTGCCAAGATATCTACTTGTTTGAGTAATGTTCTGTCTAGTGTTCTAATTGGGCCAGTTTCCATTTCTAGATTTAACATTGACTTTCTGGATGGCATTTAATTCTTTTATTGGCAAAAAAAGTAAATACTCAAGAGTTCACGCACTCGTATTCCTTTAAGAAACCCTTTAAAAATGTCAAATCTGTTTTAGCATTTTGTTGCCAAAACTCTATATGAGACCTCTCAGAGTTCACAGTTAATTATTAAAAAATTTAAACTGACAAGTTTGTTTTTTTCTTGAACTGGCCTGGCTTGGTCTTTGTCTGACGTGCTCATCTCTGAAATAATTCTATGGTTTATTGCAATTTTTTTTCAGTTGTTGACAAGAAGAAAATCTCACAATACATTTAACAAAACTTTGGATAAAATATGTAAAAGAAAAACATTTAGAAATTTATCAAATTATAAAATGAATCTACATTTAAAATTACACTCCTCCAATGAGATTCTACTTTTTTAGACAAATATGTGTGAACACACTAGAAAAGAAGACAAACAATTATTGTAGAATTTAGAGTGGGGTGAGTTGCACATATAAATTTAGTGTAAAATGATCCCCTATTTCCAGGCCAATCTAACTTTTAGAGTAGTTAACCAAATTTTTACCATTAACCCCAAGTTTGACCGGCAAAGTCATAAAACCACTCATAATCACTTTATTTTTCGTGTTACCATCTAGAATAGGGTAAGTAATAGGAAGAAAGTGTGTTTTGTATAATTTTTCACAATGACATATTTATATTAAAGTTTGATCAGAAACATTAACATGACCAAAATTTTAAAACAAATTGACTACAGCCATAAAAAGCTGTCTGGTCCAAAAAGGTGATCATTTTATGTTAACTTATATATATATAATATATAACTTTGATCTGAGTATGACAAGAACTAAACTTTGTAGATCAGTATAAAATTGATTTAGAAAGGAATAACTAGGAATTACTCCTGTATAGATATGCGAAACGGATTTTTTGTAGTTTTTTTACGTCATTTACACATAATCACCTGAATTTTTACTTTTTGGTGGATTTATATAGGTTGCAGAATTCTAATGCGAACTTTATTTCTTTCACAACAAAAACTTTATAACTGCGAATTGGTGAAAAAAAAAGGAAGAAAGTCATGAGATAATTTGTTCCGGCTTTTCAATGTACTCACCTAAAAATGTAGAATCTTATTGGGAGGGAAGGGGCTAATAGTAGTTAAAGGTCTTAATGTACACATCATCATCATCATTATTATTATTATTATTATAAGTAGTAGTAGTAGTAGTAGTAGTAGTAGTTGCTTTATGTTTTTCTTTTTTTACAGTAAAACAAATCAATCTAATAACTGATCAAATCTTTTCAATTAAGATAAAAAATATAATCTTTCTTTGATAGAAGAACATGACGGAATAGTTAACACACCTCTGCCATTTCCATGTTAAGAATGGTTTTCTAAACGGTAACATTACTTTAAACATTATTTTAATAAGAAGGACTTTGTAAAATTCTCTTTTTACACTGTCTTCTTATTGTGCATATCAATTTTTTTTCAATTTCAATTTTTTATGGAAAATTTTAAATAGTATTAAGAACGAATCTTTCAAATCATCTTTATTTTAAAAGAAATAGAAATCATTGTGTCTCACAACTTCCAATTAATTACAAACAAAAACATTTGAAAAAAAATATTTAGAAAGATTTACTCCTGTAATATACCCCCCTCCACTCTCAGTGCATATTTTACGTTTTGCAACAATAAATACAGACATCACATGGTGTTTTACAATAGTAATTTTTTTTTTTTTTTTGCAAACAACAAATATCTTACTGAATATTGAGAAAGTTTAAAAGAATCGGAATTGGTACTTGTATCGGAATCAGGAAAAATTTTGAAATCGTGCCATAAGTACTCAATATAAAACAATATATAACAATAAAATTGATTTTGGATGTGATTGAAGATAAAATGAAGATATACTCCGTGTACATTGATTAAATTTACAACCTTCGAATTATGAGAATTTTGTGTTTAATACATTCCTCCCCACAACAACTTTTTTTGGCTAATTCACCCATACTCCTCCTCTTTTCTCATATATTATATGCACAAACAATTTGTTAAAAATACATAAAGCAACGTTTTGTATTATTTTGATATATAAACAATGTTTTGTATTATATAGATATATAAACAATATTTTGTATTATATAGATATATAAACAATGTTTAGTATTATATATATATATATAAACAAACATATTTTCTTCTTTATATATATATATATATATATATATATATATATATATACCTATTAAAATATATAAATATATATATATACAATATACTTATATAAAATATCCGTATATATAAAATATATATATAAAAAAATATTAACAATATATATGTATATATATACTATACATGATATATATATATATACATATACAAAATATATATAATATATATACAAACATATATATATAATATGAAATAAAATAAAACTAAAATAAAAATTACAATTACACATGTTTTTAACTCTTTTTCAAAGTGTTTTTAACATGTTTTATTAACTATTTGCTCTTATACATATATATAATATATATATATATATATAAAATATATATATATCTATAAAATATATATATATAAGGTATATGTATGTATATATAAAATATACATATATATATATATGTATATATATATATAAAATATATATATATATAAGGTATATGTATGTATATATAAAATATACATATATATATATGTATATATATAAAATATATATATGTAAAATATAAATATTTATAATATGTATATATATGAAAAATATATATATAGAATATATAATTAATATATATATATATATATACAATACATATATAGAATATATATATATATATAAAATATATATATATAAAAAATACTAGCTGTACCCTGCCACGCGTTGCTGTGGCTCAAATTGGCGCAATGTAAAATGTTCCAAAATGAGAAAAAGCATGTTTCTTATAGGTTTAATTTTCCATTTTGCATGGGTACACAGTTTTTGTTGTTCCATTTTCTTAGCTGAGAAAGAGATTTTCCGGTTTGGTGACTCTTGAATATGTAACATAAATTATCCATGTGAAAAAACAGTCAGTGTGTAACTGTAAGGCCCACAATTGTAAAGATTGTTCCCTGTGCTTTGTTGATGGTTATTGCAAATGACAATAAAATTGGAAAGTGCAATTTGCTAAAGTGTAATGATGTATCCGGTGGAATCATAGGAATGCATGGAATGAAGATATATTCATCTGTGAAAGGTCCTGTTAAGATTGTTGTTTCTATGATATTGTTTGTTAATTTTTTTTTTACTGCAAGCTATGTGCCATTGCAAAGGTTGGATTGGTTTATATTTCACAACATGATAATTAGTACACCAAATTTCAGTTGCAATACATGCGGTGGCATCCCTGGCAAATATAGCTGTTGGATAATTAACTACTTTATCTGCTTTCACAACAGTATCGATGGATTTGTATTTGACTACCTCACTTGGAATTTTACATTGACTAATAAAGTTCATGGGCATCTTTGTATTGACCTGCAAGAATAGCTCATTCACTCAGTCAAATGGAATTCTTATAATTTGAATATCTGCAAAAACCTATTAAACTAACTATTTTTTTGATGAAATAAAATTACAGAAATTACAGAAGTTAAAAGTCAAAGAATTTTGCCCTTAACTCTGATCAGCTGGCACTTTTTCGTACCCAATTTCCCACAAGTGATGCAAAAGTTTTTGTGCGGATCGAACAGTCTGCAACTGGACATGCATATTTTGAGTTAAGTTTAATGTCTTCACATGGAGCAAAAAAGTAGAGTATTTGAGGCAAGCATTTATTTCATCTGCTGGTGTTGATTGAAGAATAACAGGTAACATTTGTCTGAAATCTCCTGCAAGCAATATTACTGCATTCCCAAATGGTCTGACATTGCCACGCAAATCTTGCAAGGATCGACCAAGAGCCTCAAGTGATTTTTTGCGTACCATTGTGGATTCATCCTAAACAATAAGTTTGCATTTCTGCAATATTTTTCCCCATATTGGATGTTTTGGAGATGTCGTACATGAGATTTTTGAAAAATTGAATGTTTTAAAGTAGAATAAATAATTCTTCTACTTGGCAGCAAGGTCGCAAGTATTCCTCATGCAGCAAGGGCTAAGGCTATGTCATTTTGTTACCAAATGGCGTCCAAAATCAATTTAATTAGAAAGGTTTTACCAGTTACTTCTGGTGCTGTTCAAGGTAGCAGTAATTTCCAAATAACTTCTATTCTCACAGTCAGTAAATTAGGTGACTAAAATAGGATTTATCCATGTTTTGACAATGCCTTATTCACTGTAATTAATTTAGGAGACTAAAATAGGATGAGGGATTAGAGATGGACAGATAGAGAGGAAGATATATAGATAGAAAAGAGACAGTGAGAGGAAAATAGAGAAAGAGAAGGAGATAAAGGAATTGATAGATAAACAGAGAGAGGGGGAGAGTCAGAAACAGAGAGGGATGAAACGGAGGAAAGGAGAGAGATAGAGGGAGTTAGAGAGAGGAAGGGGCTCAAAGAGAGAAGGAGAGGGTGATACAGAGAGAAAGATAGATTGAGAGAGGGAAAGGGAGAGATGGATAGAGAGAGATATTGAGAGAGGGGGAGATAAACAGAAGGTGAACTACACTTCACCGTTTTTTTCCTTGTTCAGTAGAGAAGAAATCTTTCGAGACTGAGGCAATTTTAATGTTTTGTTATAATCCAGAGTACCCCTTTTTTTGGGGGGGAGGGCTAGATTTTCCTCGCATTAGAAACCGACCGGGTTATCTGTACTTTCACTTAACAAATTAATAAAAGAAAAACACATTGTAAAATTTGAATTTAACAGGAAAATACTATTTTAAAATATAGCATGATAACATAAGTGCATAAGTGCCACTTTAGGTACTAATTGGGCGTTGAGTTCCATGGCGACAAGCATAATTATTTAATGGTCGCTCCCTTAGCCCCCCCCCCTAGTCAAAGCTAATGCATGTGCACGTAACATTTTTTTTATTTACAGACGTTGGCTTAGTAACTAAACGATTTATTGATAATTTCGTAACCCTTAAACGCATGCCGGAAGATTTAAATTGGTTCATTATTGTTGTAATGAAAAAAAAAATGTTTCATTCAACACAAAACCAAAAACACATATTAATGATAAATGATTTATTATTCTATTCATTGAAATTTACTAATTTTTAAATAAAAAAGTAAAAAAAAGTTAATAAAAAAATAGTTACTTATGTGCGCATAAACAACTTGTTTTTTTTTTAGATTAGGTCCACCTTATAATCACCCCCTCCCCAACCTCCTCATCTTAAGAACAGCTTCCGGAATAAACACCACTTTTGGAGGGATGGGGGGCTATTTGCAAAATTTAACTGATATTTGTTGTTAGCATACCCACCAGAAAATACTATTAAAAAAAAAAGGAGGGGTTCAGTGCCCGTGGCAGAGAAGTAGATTTATTTATCAATAAAAGTTGCGGAGAAGTAAATTTATTTATCAATAAAAGTCGTCATTTAAAAAAGAAAATTGTGGCGGTGGACCTAAATGTTTTGTTTTCGCACTATTCAACAATTTGTTCATCCGCGCACGTAAATTAAAAAATATTTGTAAAAGTGAGAAGTTATCAGTAAATGATTTAGTTTTTTTTTTAATTTATTTATTTATTTTTTTTTTTACATTAGGTCCACCTCCACAAATGTTAAGAACGGCTTTCAGAATAAACACCCCCAACCTCTCCATGTTAACAACGGATTTCGGAATAAACACCATTGGGGAGGGGGGGGGATATTAAAAAAAAAAGTCGATAAAAGTCGTCATTTAAAAAGAAATTTAAAATCAAATGTTTGTAAAAGTGAGAAATTATTAATAAATGTTTAGTAACATTTTTCGGTGCTAATGCAGAGAGTGACCCGCGCTATTCTTTAAACCGTGTTTTTTTTTTTTTTTAATTAATTGCAAGGTTAAAGTACAGAATAGGTACAAAACACACTCCCCTCCCCATATTAAGAATGGCTTTTTAAATAATAACGTTATTATTTCAACATGGATCACTCTCTGCATGAGTACCCATTTTTCTTTTAATATTCATAAAAAGTAAAACTTTTTTCAAAATAAATAAATAAATGTTTGTGAAATAATCGTTTAGTTACGGCAACGTCAGTAAATAAAATATGTTACGTGCGAGGTGAGGTGGGAGACTATTATTTTTTTCTACTGGTCGCCATGGAACTCAACGCCTAAGGAGTACCAAAATGTAATTTTTTTGTCAAATAAATAAATTTCAAGCAATTTTTGCAATAAATAATAGATAGCAACTTTGTTAATTTTACGACTCGCCCCAGCGAGCATATTATACACACCCTAACTTCCCCATGTTAAGAAGGGCTTTCGAGGTTTATGGAAGGGCGTTTTTTTTTGTTTTTTTAACATGGGGGGGGGGTAAGGGTGTTTATAATACGTTGAGGCATGTCGTAAAAATGAAACAGTTTAGAAAAAGTTAAAACAAACTTTTTTATGTAAACAATGCCGTGAAAATAGACTAAACAATTAAAACGTAATGTTTCATGACTGAAAAGCCTTAACATAAATAAAATTAAAAAAATTGGTAAGTACATAAATGAATTTAAATTTTTAAAATATGGGATTATTATTTGTTGTGTGTGTGTGTGTGTGTGTGTGTGTGTGTGTGTGTGTGTGTGTGTGTGTGTGTGTGTGCTAATGCAGAGAGTGATCCGCGCTATTTTTTTTAAATTGTGTTCCACGTTTAATTAAAGTTTTATGATATGTTTTTATTCAATTGTAAGGTTAAAGTACAGAATATGTACAAAACACCCTCCCTTCCCCATGTAAAGAATGGCTTTTTAAATAATAACATTATTATTTCAGCACGGATCACTCTCTGCATGAGTAAGTTTGTTTTTTGTTTTTTACTTATCGAGTTAACAGTAAATGAAATCTTTCATCAATTCGTGGCTGTGAAATGATTCGAACCGGAAGTTCAGTTTTACAACAGAACAGATTCGCAGTTAACGATTAAAAAAATATATTTATTTTATTTAATATTTTAATAATTCGCGAGATAAATTTATTTTAATAACATAAAAACATACCTCGACTCTAAAAATGGGTTGTCTGAAAATTTCAAATAAATTGGTATGGTAGAAATAGGGTTTTATTTGTTTAGAACGAACCAACATTTATATTTTTATATATATAGATATATATATATAAAATATATATATGAATGTATATATATAAAATATATAGAAATAAAAAATATACATATAATATATATATGAATAAAATATATCTATCTATATATATCTATAAAAGTGAACGTGTCTGTCTGTCTGTCTGTCTGTCTGTCTGTCTGTCTGTCTGTGTACATTTTCCTACGCAATAACTCTGTCAATTTTTAGTCTATAGACTCTAAATTTGAAATACCGGGTACTGAGATTTGGGAAAATCGATGTGACGGGTGTCAGCCAGAAATGTGGCTGTTAAGGGGTCAAATTTCAACGATTTGACCTTTACGAACTCTACTAAACTCCTCCGACAATTTTGGGTCTAGACACTTGAAATTTTAGATATAGGTTCCTTGAACCTGGATCTAATTTAATAAAGTGATTTGAGCCCGAAACTATAAATTTTAAGGGGTCATAATAGGGGTCAAATTAAAAAAACATTTACTTTTTTTTGCTCAGCATACACCTCCAACCACCCGGGCAACGCCGGGCTGAAATGCTAGTATATAATATATATATAATATATACACACAATATATATATGTAAATATATATATATAATATATATAAAATAAATATATATATATATATCATTATATATATAAACTATATATATATACATGATATATATATAATATATAAATTATATATATATATATATATAACATATATATACATATAAAATATATATATAAATATGAAATATATATACATATAAAAAATATATAAATATATAGATATAAAATATATATATATAAAATATATATATATATACACAATATATATATAATATATATATACATACTATATATATAATATATATACATATAATATATATATATAATATATATATAATATATATGTATTATATATATATAAAATATATATATATGAAATATATTTATATATTATATATATTTATAATATATATATAATATAAATATGATATACATATAAAACATATGTACATAAAATATATATATATAAAATATATATAAAATATACATATATAAATTATAAATATATAAAAAAATATATATATATATAAAATATATATTATATATATATATATATGAAATATATATACATAAAATATATATATGTAACCAAAAAATATATATATATAAAATATATATATATAGAATATATGTATATAAAATATATATATAAAATAAATATATATGTATATAAAATATATATATGTAATATATATATACATATATATATAAAATACATATACACATAAAATTTATATAAGCATAAAGAAGATATATATATATAAAATATACATATATAATATTTATATATATATATATAAAATATATACATATGAAATATATATACATATAAAATATATCTATATGAAAGATATCTACATATAAAATATACATACATATGAAATATATCTACATATAAAATATATATACATATTACATATATATACATACATATATATATAAAATATATATACATATAAAATATATATATATACATGAAATATATATATATATAAAATATATATATATAATATATATATAAAATATATGTATATAAATATATATATACAATATATATATATAAAATATATATATATAATATAAAACAAATGTATATATATAATATATATAATATATATGTACATATAATATATATATACAATATAAAATATATATATAATGTACATATATAATATATATGTATAAAAATATATATATGTAATATATATATAAAATATATATATATATATATAATATAAAACAAATGTATATATATAATATATATATACACATATATAATATATATAATATATATATGCACATATAATATATATATACAATATAAAATATATATATAATGTACATATATAATATATATGTATAAAAATATATATATGTAATATATATTTTATATATATAATATATATATACAATACATATAAGATATATATGCATATAAAATATATATATATAATATATATATGAAATATAAAATATATATAATCTATATATAATATATACACAATATATATATATATATATAATATATATTATATATATAATATATGTATATATAATATATATAATATATAAGATACATATAACATACATATATATTATATATAACATATATATAATATACATATAACATATATATAATATATATATAACATATATATAATATATATAACATACATATAATATATATAACATATATAATATATATAACATATAATATATATATAACATATAATATATATATAACATATATATATAAGATATATATATAACATATATATAAAATATATATAATATATATATAACATATATATAAAATATATATAATATATATATAACATATATATAATATATATACACCATATATATAATATATATAACATATATATAATATATAACATATATATAATATATAACATATATATATAATATATAACATATATATAACATATATATAACATATAACATATATATACCATATATACAATATATATATAACATATAATATATATAAATAAAATATATATAAAATATATATAACATATATATAACATATACATAATATATATATAACATATATATAATATATAATATATATAACATATATATAATATATATATAACATATATATAATATATATAACATATATAATATATATATATATAACATATATAATATATATATATAATATATATATAATATATATAACATATATAATATATATAACATATATATATAACATATATATAATATATATAACATATATATAATATATATATAACACATATATAATCTATATATAACATATATGTAATATATATAACATATATATAATATATATAATACATATATATAATATATATATATAACATATATATAATATATATAACATATATATAATATATATAACATATATATAATATATATAACATATATATAATATATATAACATATATATAATATATATAACATATATATAATATATACAACATATATATAACATATATATTATATATATAACATATATATTATATATATAACATATATATAACATATATATTATATATATAACATATATATAATATATATAACATATATATAATATATATATAACATATATATAATATATATATAACATATATATAATATATATATAACATATATATAATATATATATAACATATATATAATATATATATAACATATATATAATATATATATAACATATATATAATATATATATAACATATATATAATATATATATAACAGGTATATAACATATATAACATATATATAATATATATATAACATAACATATATATAATATATATATGATATATAATATATATCATATATATAATATATATATATCATATATATATATATCATATATATAATATATATATATCATATATATAATATATATATCATATATATCATATATAATATATATATATATATCATATATATAATATATATATCATATATATAATATATATATATATATCATATATATAATATATATATCATATATATAATATATATATTATATATATAATATATATATATCATATATATAATATATATATATCATATATAATATATACATCATATATATATATATATATATATATATATATATATATCATATATATAATATATATATGGCCTTCATTTATCTTTTTTGGGGGGTGGATTCCCCTGCATATATAATATGTATATATAATATATATATATATATATAAAATATATATATTTATATATATATAAAAATGTTAATTTGGTTCGTTAAAACTGAATAAAACCATGTTTCTACGTTACCAATTTATTTGAAATTTTCAGACAACCCATCTTTAGAGTGGATGTTTTTATGTCATTAAAATAAATTTACCTCGCGAATTATTAAAATATTAAATAAAATATAAATATTTTTAAAAGTCGTTTCTGCGAGACTTGCCCGGTTTTATTTCTGGTAACTTCCGTTTCAACTACTCTCGAATTACCAGATAAGTAAAAAAAAAAAAACTTTCTCATGCAGAGAGTGATCCATGCTGAAATAATAACGTTATTATTTAAAAAGCCATTCTTAACATGGGGAAGGGAGGGTGTTTTGTACATATTCTGTACTTTAACCTTACAATTGAATAAAAACATATAATAAAACTTTAATTAAACGTGGAAATACGATTTTAAAAAAATAGCACGGATCAATCTCTGCATTAGCACACAAAAAAAAAAACTAATCCCATATTTTAAAAATTTAAATTCATTTATGTACTTACCAATTTTTTCATTTTAAAGTCCTTTATTTATGTTAAGGCTTTTCACTCATGAAACATTACGTTTTAATTATTTACTTTCTTTTCACGGCATTGTCTACATAAAAAAGTTTTTTTTTACTTTTTCTAAACTGTTTCATTTTTACGATATGCCTCAACGTATTATAAACACCCTAACCTCCCCATGTTAAAAAAAACAAAAAAACGCCCTTCCATAAACCTCGAAAGCCGTTCTTAATATGTGGGGGTTGGGGGTGTTCATTCTGAAAGCCGTTTTAACATGGGGACGTTAGGGTGTTTATAATATGCTGGAGCGAGTCGTAAAATTAACAAAGTTGCTATCTATTATTTATTGCAAATATTGCTTGAAATTTATGTATTTGACAAAAAAAAATTACATTTTGGTACTCCTTAGGCGTTGAGTTCCATGGCGACCAGTAGAAAAAAATAATAGTCGCTCCCTTAGTCCCCCACCCCACCCCGCACGTAACATATTTTATTTACTGACGTTGCCGTAACTAAACGATTATTTGTCACATTTACAAACATTTATTTATTTTGAAAAAAGTTTTACTTTTTATGAATATTAAAAGAAAAATGGATACTCATGCAGAGAGTGATCCATGTTGAAATAATAACGTTATTATTTAAAAAGCCATTCTTAACATGGGGAGGGGAGTGTGTTTTGTACCTATTCTGTACTTTAACCTTGCAATTGAATAAAAAAAAACATATCATCAAACTTTAATTAAACCTGGAAATACGATTTAAAAAATAGCGCGGATCACTCTCTGCATTAGCACCGAAAAATGTTACTAAACATTTATTAATAATTTCTCACTTTTACAAACATTTGATTTTAAATTTCTTTTTAAATGACGACTTTTATCGACTTTTTTTTTAATATCCCCCCCTCCCCAATGGTGTTTATTCCGAAATCCGTTGTTAACATGGAGAGGTTGGGGGTGTTTATTCTGAAAGCCGTTCTTAACATTTGTGGAGGTGGACCTAATGTAAAAAAAAAAATAAATAAATAAATTAAAAAAAAAACTAAATCATTTACTGATAACTTCTCACTTTTACAAATATTTTTTAATTTACGTGCGCGGATGAACAAATTGTTGAATAGTGCGAAAACAAAACATTTAGGTCCACCGCCACAATTTTCTTTTTTAAATGACGACTTTTATTGATAAATAAATTTACTTCTCCGCAACTTTTATTGATAAATAAATCTACTTCTCTGCCACGGGCACTGAACCCCTCCTTTTTTTTTTTAATAGTATTTTCTGGTGGGTATGCTGACAACAAATATCAGTTAAATTTTGCAAATAGCCCCCCCCCCCCCTCCAAAAGTGGTGTTTATTCCGGAAGCTGTTCTTAAGATGAGGAGGTTGGGGAGTGATTATAAGGTGGACCTAATCTAAAAAAAAAATAAAAAAAAAAATAAAAAAAAGTTTTTTATGCGCACATAAGTAACTATTTTTTTATTAACTTTGTTTTTTACGTTTTTATTTAAAAATTAGTAAATTTCAATGAATAGAATAATAAATCATTTATCATTAATATGTGTTTTTGGTTTTGTGTTGAATGAAACATTTTTTTTTTCATTACAACAATAATGAACCAATTTAAATCTTCCGGCATGCGTTTAAGGGTTATAAAATTATCGATAAATCGTTTAGTTACTAAGCCAACGTCAGTAAATAAAAAAAATGTTACGTGCACATGCATTAGCCTTGACTAGGGGGGGGCTAAGGGAGCGACCATTAAATAATTATGCTTGTCGCCATAGAACTCAACGCCCAATTAGTACCTAAAGTGGCACTTATGCACTTATGTTATCATGCTATATTTTAAAATAGTATTTTCCTGTTAAATTCAAATTTTACAATATGTTTTTCTTGTATTAATTTGTTAAGTGAAAGTATAGATAACCCGGTCGGTTTCTAATGTGAGGAAAATCTAGCCCCCCTCCCAAAAAAAAGGGGTACTCTGGATAATAACAAAACATTAAAATTGCCTCAATCTCAAAAGATTTCTTCTCTACTGAATGAGGAAAGAAACGGTGAAGTGTAGTTCACCTTCTGTTTCTCTCCCCCTCTTTCTTCCTCTCTTAATATCTCTCTATCCATCTCTCCCTTTCCCTCTCTCAATCTATCTTTCTATATCACCCTCTCCATCTCTCTTTGAGCCCCTTCCTCTCTCTAACTCCCTCTATCTCTCTCCTTTCCTCTGTCTCATCCCTCTCTGTTTCTAACTCTCCCCCTCTCTCTGTTTATCTATCAATTCCTTTATCTCTCTATCTCCTTCTCTTTCTCCATTTTCCTCTCACTGTCTCTTTTCTATCTATATATCTTCTTCTCTATCTGTCCATCTCTAATCCCTCATCCTATTTTAGTCTCCTAAATTAATTACAGTGAATACGGCATTGTCAAAACATGGATAAATCCTATTTTAGTCACCTAATTTACTGACTGTGAGAATAGAAGTTATTTGGAAATTACTGCTACCTTGAACAGCACCAGAAGTAACTGGTAAAACCTTTCTATTTAAATTGATTTTGGCAGCCATTTGGTAACAAAGTGACATAGCCTTAGCCCTTGCTGCATGAGGAATACTTGCGACCTTGCTGCCAAGTAGAAGAATTATTTATTCTACTTTAAAACATTCAATTTTTCAAAAATCTCATGTTTGAAATCTCCAAAACATCCAATATGGGGAAAAATATTGCAGATGAAATAAATGCTTGCCTCAAATACTCTACTTTTTTGTTCCATGTGAAGACATTAAACTTAACTCAAAATATGCATGTCCAGTTGCAAACTGTTCGATCCGCACAAAAACTTTTGCGTCACTTGTGGGAAATTGGGTACGAAAAAGTGCCAGCTGATCAGAGTTAAGGGCAAAATTCTTTGACTTTTAACTTCTGTAATTTCTGTAATTTTATTTCATCAAAAGAATAGTTAGTTTAAAAAGTTTTTGCAGATATTCAAATTATAAGAATTCCATTTGACTGAGTGAATGAGCTATTCTTGCAGGTCAATACAAAGATGCCCATGAACTTAACGCTATTAGTCAATGTAAAATTCCAAGTGAGGTAGTCAAATACAAATCCATCGATACTGTTGTGAAAGCAGATAAAGTGGTTAATTATCCAACAGCTATATTTGCCAGGGATGCCACCGCATGTATTGCAACTGAAATTTGGTGTACTAATTATCATGTTGTGAAATATAAACCAATCCAACCTTTGCAATGGCACATAGCTTGCAGTAAAAAAAATTAACAAACAATATCATAGAAACAACAATCTTAACAGGACCTTTTACAGATTAATATATCTTCATTCCATGCATTCCTATGATTCCACCGGATACATCATTACACTTAAGCAAATTGCACTTTCCAATTTTATTGTCATTTGCAATAACCATCAACAAAGCACAGGGAACAATCTTTACAATTGTGGGCCTTACAGTTACACACTGACTGTTTTTTCACATGGACAATTTATGTTACGTATTCAAGAGTCACCAAACCGGAAAATCTCTATATCAGCTAAGAAAATGGAACAACAAAAACTGTGTACCCATGCAAAATGGAAAATTAAACCTATAAGAAATATGCTTTTTCTCATTTTGGAACTTTCTCCATTGCGCCAATTTGAGCCACAGCAACGCGTGGCAGGGTACAGCTAGTGTATATATATATATATATATGTATATATAAAATATATATATATAATATATAGATATGTATATATCATATATATATATATATATGTATATATCTTATATATATATATAATTGTTATGGCGAGATGAACAATTCACCGCCAGAACATTTTATCGAAAGAACGTTATCACCGGTCACCCGTTGGAAGAGCCTTCCCTGGGCGGGAACACTTAAAAACGTAACATGCTGTCTCTGTAAATATTCTCAATAAACTTCTCTATTTCTTTATTACTTAAGAACCTCTTTATCCATTTATTTCCCTGGTGAATATCCTTTCATTACGGCCACCCAGCGCAGGATATATCAATAATATATATATAAAACATATATAATATATATATATAAAACATATATAATATATATATATATGTATATAATATATATATATATAATATATATAATATATATATATATGTATATAATATATATATATAATATATATATAATATATATATATATAAAATATATATATATATATAAAATATATATATATATATATATAAAATATATATTATATATATATATAAAATATATATTATATATATATATAAAATATATATTATATATATAAAATATATATATATATATATAAAATATATATAAAATATATATATATATATAAAATATATATATATATATATAAAATATATATATATATATAAAATATATATATATATATAAAATATATATATATATATAAAATATATATATATATATAAAATATATATATATATATATATATATATATATATATAAAATATGTATATATATATAAAATATATATATATATATAATATATATATATATATATATAAAATATATATATATATATATATAATATATATGTATATATAAAATATATATATATATATATAATATATATGTATATATAAAATATATATATATATATATATAAAATATATATATATATACATATATATATACATAAAATATATACATACATATAAAATAAATATATACTAGCAAACACACTGAACCACCTATCACAATATTCTGTGGATCTAACTTAAAAAAACCTTGTTAAACTTTGTGATATATTTCCATTCTATGGAGGTCAGGCGTGAACGAAGACCCCATAATTTTATTATACCATATTTCTTCAAACTGAAACATAATTATCAAAATATACTTACGCAGATAGATATGAAAAGTTTCTTTAACGTCACTTGCAAAAATTCAGAAAGCGATCACGCTTTTGTTTTAACGATTAATTAAAAAAAAAAAAAGTCTTTTGGGACGCTGATATTAAAGCTAAAAGTCTTCTCAAATCAGTTTGCACTCTGGAGACGAATGCGTGTTCGAGATAAGTGTATTTTAATTTTTATGTTTAATTTCTTATATTAATAACTACATTCTATTTCAGTACTTAATTTATATTTTTATCTCCTGATTGTTTTATTTAATGATAGCGTTTTCTCGTCATAAATGTTTATTATATCTACCATTTTGATTTTCATGAACAGATTAGGAAATTGTATTCATTGTTAATTCGTGAGAGGTGAATCTATCACCATACGTTCCCTTTAAAAAACTCGCCAGTTGGACTTTCATACTTACAATACTTAATGGATTTTTTTTTTTTTTTTTAGAGAACGTTTTGTGGAAGCGTTGTCGGCAGCTCCCGTTACTCTCGCTTCTCTTTATTTGTCACTCAGTCCTCATTTTTTTAATGAGTTATTTTTTTCACAAAGGGAGAAGAAAAAGCTATATTCTAGGTTGGCAGTATTTTGCATGAACAGTCGACAGAGATGGTGGAAATTTTCTGTTCTATGTCTATCCTTGTAGCCATGTCACTAGTAAGGGTGCTGGAGGTAAACGTTTTACCTGGGCTGATGTTATCTGCCTGATAGTCAGGGACCCGAACCTTGGATTAACCACTAAGGAGGCTGTCCTATCAGCAGGCGCAAAGTACTGGGGCTGCTGTATTACCATTTGATGAATGGATTCTGGACCATGCAGTAGTCTCTGGTGGGCCCTCTCGATACCATACTATTGGGTAATTGTTACGGCTTTACCTTTACATGTGCTACAAAAAAAAAGAAATTCTTCGATACTTTTCTGTCTTTGTTTCCCCTCTCTGTCCTGCTCTAAGCAAGTCTGACTACCTAGTCCACAAACTCCAAAATTCCATCATGACAAGTTTCAATAAAAAATACACGATTAAACCCGGATCTGAAACTTCCAACGTAGACCCTACTACCATGTCTCCTTCTCCAACATCAGGGGTCTACGTTCTAACCTTCCAGAGGTTGAAGCCCAATTACAGGAGACTAAACCAGACCTTTTATTTTTAAGCGAAACTGGAATTGGACAGACTATTTCCCTAAATGAGTTCGTAATTAAAGGATACTCTAACCTAACTTCCAAATCTGACCCCAAAGATCGCCATGGGCATGGAATATGTGCCTATATAAAAGATAGCTTTCCATGTGGTAGGGACATCTCCAGAGAAGATCCTAACTTACCCTATATGTGCTTCCGAGTATCACTAGCTCACACTACGGCATTTATATTTACTCTCTATCGCCCACATAACAGCGGAGTTACTATCTTTAAAAGCATATCTGAGAAAATTGACCAAGTTCTATCAGCATATCCTTCAGCTAACATTCACGTATGTGAAGACTTCAATGGTCACAATGTGGAATGGTTGACCCACTCACACAAGGCCGATGATGAGGGGAGATTCTGTCATGATGTCTCACGAACCCACCTGTGTGCCCGACAATGACGGCCAGTATGCAAGTCTCCTAGACGTTTTTCTCACAACTTGCCCTGAACTATGTTCAGTTTCCGTTCTGTCTCCTCTTGGATCTTCCGACCACTCGGTTGTATCAATTAAGATAAAACTGAAATGTAATAAGTCCTCAGACGTACCTCTCCATCGTACAGTATATCGATACACTATGGCTGACTGGGATAGTTTCCGTACATTTATATTGGATCTTCCTCTGCGTTCCATGTTTAAAAAGGATGTGTCCTCTATAGTATCAGACCTGACGGAATGGTTAATTGTAGGTATAGACAATTTCATACCCTCGAAAAAGTTCCAGCAAAAACCTAACAGCCAGCCATGGTTTTCTCCAGAATGTGCTGCTGCTATTGCGCACAGAAATCACTTTTTCCACTGCTTCCAACGTAATAGATGTATGGAAACTAAAGCCGCTTTCAGGACTGGCAGCAACCATTGTAAGAAAGTAATAAAGAACGCAAGAGAGTTGTATGCTCAGTCCGTCAAGTCCAAAGTAGCTGAGCAGCGGCTTGGTTCCCACCAGTTTTGGCAAATAGCAAACAGAATCCTGAACAGAAGCGTGTGCTCTATACCAACTATCATCAATGGACCTGAGGTAATCTCGTCAGCATCAGACAAAGCCAAACTGTTTGCCAAGAACTTTGCAGCCAATTCTACCCTTTGCGACCAAGGCCGCCAACCCCCAATATTTCCTCCTGCATCAGAAAACATGCTATGTGATATACAAATATCTGTATGTGATGTTGCCAAGCTAATCAAAAACCTTGATTCCTGTAAAGCAACCGGCCCTGACAGTATTCCAATTATAGTACTCAAAAAACTTCAACCAGAACTAGCACCCATACTTACAAAACTGTTTAAACGTTGTCTTAAGGAAAATTGCTTCCCATCACCCTGGAAAATCTCATCAGTATGCCCTGTATTTAAGAATTAAGGTGATCGTTCATCCCCCTCTCAGTACAGGCCAATAAGTCTCCTGTGCGTCATGAGTAAGTTGCTGGAATCTGTGTTAAATAGAGAAGTAATCAACCATCTCAGCAAAAATAACCTTAGTGACACACAATATGGTTTCCGTTCTGCTAGATCTACAACAAATGTGCTTACAGTTATATCTCATAGGATTAGCAAATCTCTTGAGTGAGGCAACCTTTCTAGGGCAATTGCTCTTGACATATCAAAGGCCTTTGATAGGGTATGGCATAAAGGTTTACTTCACAAGATCTCCAGCTATGGTATAGCTGGAAATGTCTTCTCACTTATTAAATCATTTCTCTCTGATAGGTTCATAAGAGTAGTAGTTGATGGGCAAAAATCAGAAGCTCACAGTATAAATGCTGGAGTTCCTCCTGGGTTCCTTCCTGGGCCCAACTCTTTTCCTGATCTACATTAATGATCTTCCAAATCACATCATTACATCATTCGTAGACATTTTTGCTGACGACACTACCATCTATGGTAGCACATCTAAGACAGTAAACGACCAAGTTCTCTCCGATTCTCTGTCCTCTGATCTTGATCACGTTGTACAATGGGGAAATGAGTGGCTGGTTACTTTTAATGTATCTAAAACCAAGCTTCTATCTTTACATCATCAACGTTCTGATCCCCATCTGGCATCAATTAAAATGAATGGCTCTTGTCTTGGGGAGGCCTCAAGTTTTGACAGGCTTCTGGGCTTGACCTTTACTCCAGATCTTAAATGGAATACGTACATCAAATCTGTTGCCAAGGCTGCTGGAAAAATGGCCAGATCCTTCTATCGATCCAGTAGATATCTCACTGCTGATGCAATTCTCTATCTATATAAGAGCCAGATACGTCCAAGGATGGAATACTGTTGCCACATATGGGCAGGAGCTGCTAGAAAAGACTTGTCCTGCCTTGATAGGGTTCAAAATAGACTTTGTGGCCTGGTGGGAGATGTCCTTTTCTCTTCGCTGCAACCTCTATCTCACAGAAGAGATGTTGCGAGTTTGTCTCTGCTTTATCGTTATTTTCATGGAAAGTGTTCGACTGAGCTTCAATCTATGGTCCCCCCTCGCCAAACTTTCACAAGAACCACTAGACTAGCTGAAAACATTATCAATAATTTTCCCCACTCTTTATCTGTGCCTAAACCTAAACATAGATTCCATGATCAAAGCTTCTTCCTTAGAAATTGTGGAATTGTCTTCCGTTTTCCTGCTTTCCAGCTGTCTATTATATGGTTGTCTTCAAGTCCAACGTGAACAAGTTTCTGATGAGCCGTTCCACTTAAGTTAACAAATTTACCGAACTTCCATTACTACTGATTACTATATTGTCCTTTTGACTACGCTACACTCTTTAACCCTTACCCTTGAGTGGCCGATCGGCCTTGATAGGTGGTGACGCCTATGTAAAAAAAATATATAAAATATATAAATATATGTTTATATATATATATATACTAATGGTTAGAAGCCTTGACTGCCGTATAAACGGTCGGGTTTCAATCCTGGCTTGAGGTAGTTGCCTGTCTAGCCGCACTGATGAGCTGTGAAACAGCGAAACAGTACTGTATGTGGATGACTATAGTGCTCCTCACCTTGAGTTGAGCATATTGAGAAGTGAAAAACGAATTACCATTAGCATATAAGCGACGCTCTTTGTGTAAACAAATCGAGCGGAGGTATTTCGGACGATATCAAAACATCGTTAAACTCGCTACTCGTTCAAGCAGCCGCCAATAGCGTAATGGTTAGAAGCCTTGACTGCCGTATAAACGGTCGGGTTTCAATCCTGGCTTGAGGTAGTTGCCTGTCTAGCCGCACTGATGAGCTGTGAAACAGCGAAACAGTACTGTATGTGGATGACTATAGTGCTCCTTACCTTGAGTTGAGCATATTGAGAAGTGAAAAACGAATTACCATTAGCATATAAGCGACGCTCTTTGTGTAAACAAATCGAGCGGAGGTATTTCGGACGATATCAAAACATCGTTAAACTCGCTACTCGTTCAAGCAGCCGCCAATAGCGTAATGGTTAGAAGCCTTGACTGCCGTATAAACGGTCGGGTTTCAATCCTGGCTTGAGGTAGTTGCCTGTCTAGCCGCACTGATGAGCTGTGAAACAGCGAAACAGTACTGTATGTGGATGACTATAGTGCTCCTCACCTTGAGTTGAGCATATTGAGAAGTGAAAAACGAATTACCATTAGCATATAAGCGACGCTCTTTGTGTAAACAAATCGAGCGGAGGTATTTCGGACGATATCAAAACATCGTTAAACTCGCTACTCGTTCAAGCAGCCGCCAATAGCGTAATGGTTAGAAGCCTTGACTGCCGTATAAACGGTCGGGTTTCAATCCTGGCTTGAGGTAGTTGCCTGTCTAGCCGCACTGATGAGCTGTGAAACAGCGAAACAGTACTGTATGTGGATGACTATAGTGCTCCTCACCTTGAGTTGAGCATATTGAGAAGTGAAAAACGAATTACCATTAGCATATAAGCGACGCTCTTTGTGTAAACAAATCGAGCGGAGGTATTTCGGACGATATCAAAACATCGTTAAACTCGCTACTCGTTCAAGCAGCCGCCAATAGCGTAATGGTTAGAAGCCTTGACTGCCGTATAAACGGTCGGGTTTCAATCCTGGCTTGAGGTAGTTGCCTGTCTAGCCGCACTGATGAGCTGTGAAACAGCGAAACAGTACTGTATGTGGATGACTATATATATATATATATATATATATATATATAATAGATAAATATATGTATATATATATAATATATATATATATATATAAAATATATATATATATATATAAAATATATAAATATATGTATATATATATAATATATATATATATATAAAATATATAAATATATGTATATATATATATATATAATATATATATATATAAAATATATAAATATATGTATATATATATAATATATATATATAAAATATATAAATATATGTATATATATATATAATATATATATATATATAAAATATATAAATATATGTATATATATATAATATATATATATAAAATATATAAATATATGTATATATATAATATATATATATATATAAAATATATAAATATATGTATATATATATAATATATATATATATATATAAAATATCTAAATATATGTATATATATATATAATATATATATTTATATAAAAAATATCTAAATATATGTATATATATATATAATATATATATCTATATAAAAAATATATATATATAATATATATATATAAAATATATATACTAGCGAGGGGTACCCGGCGTTGCCCGGGTGTTTGGAGGTATGTGTGGAAACTCCGGGGGGGGGGGTAAAAATGTTTAGGTAGGTAAGTATGAGGATCGAACCCAAACCATTGAGGCAAAGTTGTAAATTAGAGTGCAAAAAAAAAAAACGTGCGACGTTAACCATTGCCCCACCGCAAGATGCTAACGGAAACACGTTTGAATTTATTTAATTACTTGGATTTAGGAGGTAAAGTTTGACTGCGGGATAGTATTTCATTTACTGTGGGAACACTTCCCAAGATGTTATAGGAAAAAGACTAACCCAATGTTGAATATTTATCTTCCCAAAGTCGAGCAAATTAAATAGACAGGCGAGCTGAGATATTACGATTTATATGTGATATAAAAAGTTTTAAAAAGTTGTTTCGCTTTTATATTTATAGATAAAATTTATATATATCTAATATATATATATATATATAAAATATATAAATATATAATATATAAAATGTATATATATATATAAAATGTATATATATATAAAATATATATATATATAAAATATATATATATATAAAATATATATATATATAAAATATATATATATATATAAAATATATATATATAAAATATATATAAAATATATATAAAATATATATAAAATATATATATATATAAAATATATATAAAATATATATATAAAATATATATAAAATATATATAAAATATATATATATATAAAATATATATAAAATATATATAAAATATATATATATATAAAATATATATAAAATATATATAAAATATATATATATATAAAATATATATAAAATATATATAAAATATATATATATATAAAATATATATAAAATATATATATATATAAAATATATATAAAATATATATATATATAAAATATATATATATATATAAAATATATATATAAAATATATATATAATATATATATATATATAAAATATATATATATATAAAATATATATATAAAATATATATATATATATATAAAATATATATATAAAATATATATATATATATATAAAATATATATATAAAATATATATATATATATATAAAATATATATATAAAATATATATATATAAAATATATATATATATATATAAAATATATATATATATAAAATATATATATAAAATATATATATATAAAATATATATATATATATAAAATATATATATATATATAAAATATATATATATATATATAAAATATATATATATATATAAAATATATATATATATATAAAATATATATATAAAATATATATATATATAACATATATATATATATATATAAAATATATATATATATATATAAAATACATATATATATATATATATATAAAATACATATATATATATATATAAAATATATATAAAATATATATCTATAATATACAGTAGCGTCCAAAAGTTAAGGGCTAGTAAAACCTTAGCAAGTTTAACCATATATTTGAAACAAATACACACGAACAACAAAAAATTACTTCACAATTATATAGATAACATGTATATCTTCAATGGGTCATAATTTCGTTAGCCTACACTAAGTATTTTTTGAATAACTACCATTTTAAATAAAATTGTTCAAAATTTGTGTGTCCAACAGTTAAGGGCTAACACGATTGCGGCTTTTGTCCTTGCTGTGAATGGCTGAAATTACCAACTAACTAGTATTTGGTAAACAAACCCTTGCTATTTATGACTTATTGACACCTCTTGGCACAGGAATCCACCAACTTCTTGCAAAACGCTGGCGTTATCGCACTCCATTCAGCATGTAAGCACTACCAGAGTTCTTCTTGATTTTTTGGGCACTGAAGTTGAGCACGTTCACCAACTATTTTCCAGATTTTCTCAATAGGATTAAGATCTGGACTCTGAGGGGGCCAACGCATCGTTTCAACTTCTTCCTCGTCTAAAAATGTTTTTACTTTCTTAGCAGTGTGACAAGGAGCGTTATCCTGCATGAAAATTGCAGGTTGATAGAGCGACGACCGAAGACTAGGAACTGCATGCTGCCGTAGAATCTGCTTATAAACTTCTGCATTTATTCCACCTTGCAGACGAATCAGTAGTCCACAGCCTGCAGCTGACATAATGCCCCAAACCATTACACTTCCTCCTCCAAATTTCAGTTTTTTTCACGCACTTAACCTCCAATCTCTCACCAGTTCTTCGCCGGACATACGTGTTGCCATCAGATCCGATAACGTTAAACTTCGATTCATCACTAAAGTGCACACGGGACCAGTTTTCGGTTGTCCACACAACGTGTTCTTGGGCAAAAGCGAGGCGGAGTTTCTGATTCTTTTTGGAGATAAGAGGCTTCCTTGCTGGCACTCGAGATTGCAATCCAGAAGCGTGCAACCGGCGTGTAACAGTTTGCCGAGACGCTTGAACAATAGACCTTTGCTTTAGTTCTCAAGATATTTTAGCAGCAGTGTTAAATCTGTCTTTAAGTGACATTTTGACAATAAGACGATCCTGTTGAGCAGTTGTGATTCGAGGTCTACTAGATTTTGGGGCAGCTGCCACTGATCCTGACTGCTTGAAATGTGCCACAATACGCTTTACTACACTAGGAGACCTTCCTACGGTGTCAACAATCTCAGAAGTTTTCTTGCCATTACTATGAAGATGAATAATTAGCTGTTTTTCTTCGACAGAAACAGGACGACGTTGTTTTGCTGCCATGTTGTACTAGTGCGATACAAACACTCATTTCTTTTACTCAATTACAATAATTTTAATGTTCTTTAGTAAAAATTTGAAGTAGGATTATTCATAGTACCTGTCTGACACCTATACAGTACCTTACTGTTATAATAATTAAAGATTATACCGCCTAGCCCTTAACTTTTGGACCATGAGAATTTGGACAAACTTTTGTGTTATTGGTAATAACTTTAAAAATATCCAACGGATGCTTATTAAATTTAGGCGAGACATGAGTGATGAGTATATCTATAAGTATATATGCATATTAATTATTTTAAATGAACGGTTTTTCTTAAAAAGTACTTAAACTTGTCTTGAAACTACAATCCCTTAACTTTTTGACGCTACTGTATATAATATATATATATAAAGTATATATAATATATATATATAAAGTATATATAATATATATATATAAAGTATATATAATATATATATATATAAAGTATATATAATGTATACATATAAAGTATATATAATGTATATATATATATAAAGTATATATAATGTATATATATATATAAAGTATATATAATATATATATATAAAGTATATATAATATATAAAGTATATATAATATATATATATAAAGTATATATAATATATATATAAAGTATATATAATATATAAAGTATATATAATATATATAAAGTATATATATCTATAAAATATATATAATATATATATATATATAAAGTATATATATCTATAAAATATATATAATATATATATATATAAAGTATATATATCTATAAAATATATATAATATATATATAAAGTATATATATATCTATAAAATATATATAATATATATATAAAGTATATATATATCTATAAAATATATATAATATATATATATAAAGTATATATATCTATAAAATATATATAATATATATATATAAAGTATATATATCTATAAAATATATATAATATATATATATAAAGTATATATATCTATAAAATATATATAATATATATATATAAAGTATATATATCTATAAAATATATATAATATATATATATATATATATATAAAATATATTAATATATAAAATTAATATATATTTATATATAAAATATAAGCTAGATAAGACACTGATAGAATTCAGATAAAAAATCCTGATAGATATTACTTGAAGTAATACTTTCAAGAGATCCTAGCCAAAAAGGAAAAGCTCAATATTTAAGAATAGAGCAATATATAAGTTCCGTGGTTAAATTTTAAATTCTGAAAAACAACATATAGAGACATATATTCGATTTAAGAATTTATTGCTTGACAAAAGGAATATATAGAAGGAGTTATTTTAATTTCCTTAATCCATGGATTTTCATCAGAGCAAATGAAATGTAGTTAGCAAAATGTTCAGCAAAGAATGGACGCTATTTTGCTTTTCAGCACAATTGTTGAAGATAGTTTTTTGAGTAGTTGTGGATAATTATATGGAAAAAATTATACGAAAAGAGAAGTTGATACAACCTGGGTAGTCCATTATTGGAAGGAGTCCAATGTCGTCTGGATTTATAACCCCAAACGACATTGGACTCCTTCCGATAATGAACTACCCAGGTTGTATCAACTTCTCTTTCGTATAATTTTCTTCCTATATATATATATAAATAATTATTATAGTAAATAATTATGTCAGCCCCTTTAAGAACTCAGTTCTTATCATAGAGTACTTTCAATTGGAATAAAAGTTGGTCAATTTAGCTCTTATGCGCAGATCATCATATAATGATAAGATCACTCTGACAAGGCGTTAAAAAGCATTTAAAAAATAAGTGTTTAAATTTCAACAATATTTCTCACAGTTAATGGTAGCCGAATGGATTGGGTGTTTGCTAATGAAGCCAGAGATGGCTTTTGTTGCTGGGTTCGGATCTATCGACTGGTGTTAATTGTGACACCCTGCACTGATAATTCCCATAGGATGAAACACTAGTTTCTGTGCGTATTTAACAATTATTATAGTAAATAATTATATATATGTGTGTGTGTGTGCGCGCACATATATAATAGTATCCCTTGCTATAAATATATTTATATATTTTCTCAAGAACATCAGATCATACAGCATCACTGGAACATAATTAACATAATTAGATCCTTCTAAGATAAAAGAAAAATCCAGGTTGTCCTTGACGGTCGTACATCTAAACAATATGATATAAATGTGGGAGTGCCTCAGGTGTCTATTCTTGGACGTCTGTTATTCCTAATATTCATAAATGACCTCCCTGACAAAATTGTCTGTGAGATGGGTATGTATGCTGACGACACCACGCTCTATAACAGACACGACAGGAAAACAAATGAACACATATCTAAAGAAATGGCAGAAACACTAGAGGAAGACCTCCAATCCGTAGTGGAATGGGGACAAAAATGGATGGTCACCTCCAATGCTACCAAACTAAACTTGTTTCCTTCAATAATTACAATAAATCTTCCCTACCGCCAATAGCAATGGCCAATGACTCTTTATCTGAAAGTACATCTTTTAAATTCCTTGGCCTAACGTTCACAGGACACATGAGTTGGGACAATTACATTGAGAGTATTGCCAGGACGACTGCAAAGAATGTAGGTTCTCTCTACCGTGCTAGAAAGCTATTAATGCCTGAAAGTATCCTGTACCTCTATAAGGCCACCATTCGCCCATGTATGGAGTATTGTTGTCATATTTGGGCTTGTGCATCTGCTACTAGTTTCTCGCTCCTAGACAAGGTTCAAAAGAGAGTCACCAATCTGATAGGTCCTGAACTGTCAGCTAAACTTCAGCCTCTGTCACATCAACGAAATGTTGCATCCTCTGCCTGTTCTACAAGTACTTTAACAGTGAATGCTCTGACGAACTGCAAGCACTTGTGGCCCCTTGACGTAAATACCCTCGACAAACCCGACAAGCAGCTAAATCCCACCCGTACACAGTAGAGATCCCTAGATGCAAGAGAGCCTTCTACTCCAGTAGTTTCTTCCCCAGAACAGCTAGACTTTGGAATTCCTTACCGGGTCCCTGCTTCCCCGACTGTACTGACATGCAGAAGTTCAAGTGTAACGTGAACCGACACCTTGCTGCCCAACTTCCTACACAGTACCCCTGATGTTTGTGTCCCTGATAGTAGCCCCCTACAACAAAATGGCAATGTGCCTTGTTTGGGGTGAAAATGCAATAAAAAATGAAAAAAATATAAGGGGGTTTTCAAAAGTAATGCCTCCTATTTTTTATTCTGCCCGAATGGATCAGACAGGATCGCAAATTGCATTGTTATTATAACTGAATTTATGCATTCATGACCTGAAGTTTCATCTCTCTGTTGCAGATATTGATGGTGTGAGACTTTAAGAAAGCAACTCCTGTCTTGGATGTGCATCAAAAGCAGAGATGTGTCATTGAATTTTTTCATGCAGAAAAAATTGAATCGATGTCAACACAGTAAGGAGATGGGTTTGTTGATTTCAGAGTGTCGATAGAGACATGAGTGGCAAAGTGTGCTCTGGACGTTTACAACCAAGACATCAAAAGTGGTTGGCAACACTGCATTGAGAATGTAGAAAAATAAATTCTGGAGCACAAAAAGTTGCTCATTTTAATAGTACTATCCCGTCTTCAAAGCTCTTCAACGTTTTAGTTTATGAGTTAAAAACTAGGAGACCGTGGGCCACACAGAAGTTTCTATTTCATCCTCAAATAATACTAAGCTTTATATATGCATTGAGCACTGTTGCAGTAAAGTATATAAAAAATAATATATTATCCTATGAATATTTTTAATCTCCACATGCACACATGACGAGTTTGGAATGAAAGTATGCTTGCATTTGTATAGTCACTCAAATTTTTACTGTTTCTTCTATACATATTAAGTAAAAAAAAAAAACAGCATGCTATTCGAATTGTTAAAATTTTACAACTTGGATTAAGCAATGTTTGAGTCAATGCGACCTACTCTAATATGAGAAGTTTATAGATATAAATAGGTGAGAAAAACATTTTTTTTAAGAAAACGAGAAAGAATTTTATTTTCATATTGTCGTCATTCTCACATATTCATATTTTCTATAACAATTTCTACAGTTGTTCCTAAAAATGTGAAAACGTGGAAAGAAAGTAATTTAAAAAAATATTTTTCATGGCTTCATAAATTTATTAACATTACTCATCACATGGTATCCAAACATCTGATTAAAACGATGGTCTTATGAGCCAACTTTTAACAACTTGGTGATATCACTGGACCACAGGGTGGAGCAGGTGGTAGAGTGATTTCAAAAGTTAAGAGTGGATGAAACAAGTTCAGGGAACTTTTGTTCGCAAGGGAAGAGGCCGTTGGACATGTGTATGCAACATGATGTATGGAAGTAGCAGATTCAGTTACGAGGAGAATACTAAGAAAAACGTGGAAGTCATACGAATAGACATGAGAGAAGGAATAAGTAAAGATTTTTTAGACAATAATGGGCTGCTACGAAGAATAGATAATTGAGATTTCAACAAGTTACTACAAAGAATAAATAATTGAGATTACAACAAGTTACTACAAAGAATAAATAATTGAGATTTCAACAAGTTACTACCAAGAATAAATAATTGAGATTTCAACAAGTTTCTACCAAGAATAAATAATTGAGATTTCAACAAGTTTCTACCAAGAATAAATAATTGAGATTTCAACAAGTTACTACAAACAATAAATAATTGAGATTTAAACAAATTTCTACCAAGAATAAATAATTGAGATTTCAACAAGTTTCTACCAAGAATAAATAATTGAAATTTCAACAAGTTTCTACCAAGAATAAATAATTGAGATTTCAACAAGTTTCTACCAAGAAAAAATAATTGAGATTTCAACAAGTTTCTACCAAGAATAAATAATTGAGATTTCAACAAGTTTCTACCAAAAATAAATAATTGAGATTTCAACAAGTTACTACCAAGAATAAATAATTGAGATTTCAACAAGTTTCTACCAAGAATAAATAATTGAGATTTCAACAAGTTACTACCAAGAATAAATAATTGAGATTTCAAAAAGTTACTACAAAGAATAAATAATTGAGATTTCAACAAGTTACTACCAAGAATAAATAATTGAGATTTCAACAAGTTACTACAAAGAATAAATAATTGAGATTTCAACAAGTTACTACCAAGAATAAATAATTGAGATTTCAACAAGTTTCTACCAAGAATAAATAATTGAGATTTCAACAATTTCTACCAAGAATAAATAATTGAGATTTCATCAAGTTTCTACCAAGAATAAATAATTGAGATTTCAACAAGTTACTACCAAGAATAAATAATTGAGATTTCAACAAGTTACTACAAAGAATAAATAATTGAGATTTCAACAAGTTACTACAGAGAATAAATGATTGAGATTTCAACAAGTTACTACAGAGAATAAATAATTGAGTTTTCAACAAGTTACTACCAAGATTAAATAATTGAGATTTCAACAAGTTCCTACCAAGAATAAATAATTGAGATTTCAACAAGTTTCTACCAAGAATAAATAATTGAGATTTCAACAAGTTACTACAAAGAATAAATAATTGAGATTTCAACAAGTTACTACAAAGAATAAATAATTGAGATTTAAACAAGTTACTACCAAGAATAAATAATTGAGATTTCAACAAGTTACTACAAAGAATAAATAATTCAGATTTCAACAAGTTTCTACCAAGAATAAATAATTGAGATTTCAACAAGTTTCTACCAAGAATAAATAATTGAGATTTCAACAAGTTACTACCAAGAATAAATAATTGAGATTTCAACAAGTTTCTACCAAGAATAAATAATTGAGATTTCAACAAGTTACTACAAAGAATAAATAATTGAGATTTCAAAAAGTTACTACAAAGAATAAATAATTGAGATTTCAACAAGTTACTACCAAGAATAAATAATTGAGATTTCAACAAGTTACTACAAAGAATAAATAATTGAGATTTCAACAAGTTACTACCAAGAATAAATAATTGAGATTTCAACAAGTTTCTACCAAGAATAAATAATTGAGATTTCAACAATTTCTACCAAGAATAAATAATTGAGATTTCATCAAGTTTCTACCAAGAATAAATAATTGAGATTTCAACAAGTTACTACCAAGAATAAATAATTGAGATTTCAACAAGTTACTACAAAGAATAAATAATTCAGATTTCAACAAGTTACTACAGAGAATAAATAATTGAGATTTCAACAAGTTACTACCAAGAATAAATAATTGAGATTTCAAAAAGTTACTACCAAGAATAAATAATTGAGATTTCAACAAGTTTCTACCAAGAATAAATAATTGAGATTTAAACAAATTTCTTCCAAGAATAAATAATTGAGATTTCAACGAGTTACTACCAAGAATAAATAATTGAGATTTCAACAAGTTACTACAAAGAATAAAAAATTGAGATTTCAACAAGTTACTACAAATAATAAATAATTGAGATTTCAACAAGTTACTACCAAGAATAAATAATTCAGATTTCAACAAGTGTCTACCAAGAATAAATAATTGAGATTTCAACAAGTTACTACCAAGAATAAATAATTGAGATTTCAACAAGTTTCTACCAAGAATAAATAATTGAGATTTCAACAATTTCTACCAAGAATAAATAATTGAGATTTCATCAAGTTTCTACCAAGAATAAATAATTGAGATTTCAACAAGTTACTACCAAGAATAAATAATTGAGATTTCAACAAGTTACTACAAAGAATAAATAATTGAAATTTCAACAAGTTACTACAGAGAATAAATAATTGAGATTTCAACAAGTTACTACCAAGAATAAATAATTGAGATTTCAACAAGTTACTACCAAGAATAAATAATTGAGATTTCAACAAGTTTCTACCAAGAATAAATAATTGAGATTTCAACAAGTTTCTACCAAGAATAAATAATTGAGATTTCAACGAGTTACTACAAAGAATAAATAATTCAGATTTCAACAAGTTTCTACCAAGAATAAATAATTGAGATTTCAACAAGTTTCTACCAAGAATAAATAATTGAGATTTAAAGAAGTTA
>NC_136497.1:109061261-109071261 GCF_053919585.1 Euprymna scolopes | reverse complement strand
TCCCTTTTGGGCGCTCCGAGCATTTTCTGGAGTGCATTATTTTTTTGCTCTATAAGTTCATTGATTATGGCATCATTTTCGTCGAACCAATCTTGATTCTTTTGTTTCACGACACCTAGTACTTCACAGCTGACACTGTGTACGGTCGACTTAAATTTCTCCCATGAACCATTGTAGTCCGCACTTCCGAGAGCGACTTGTAGTTCTTTCTGCACGGCCTTGGACTTTAGCTTACCTGTGGCTAGTCTTTTGGGTGGCTGCGCACCTTGTGACCGGAATCTCCTCCTAATGTGGAGTTTCAGCTTGGCTCTAACAAGCATGTGATCCGTTCCACAGTCCGCACCCCTCATCACGCGAACCTTGCAAACATCCTGAATGTCTCTTCTTCTGGTGATAACATAGTCCAGGATATGACCGTGTCCAGAGCGAGGATGAAACCATGTCGCTTTATGGGCGGCCTTTTGCTGTGAGAACGTATTGCATATCACCAGCTCAAATTCAGAGCAAAGCTGTAAGAGGTGAAGTCCATTCCTATTTGTCTTACCCGTACCATATTTTCCCAACGGTGACCAAATCTCATGGTCATTTCCCACTCTAGCATTGAAATCCCCCAGCAGTATTATTTTATCTGCTTTCGGGGTTGAACATAGGGCTGCTCGTAACTCCTGGTAAAATGTAATGGTGTCTTTTTCATCCCTGCAGAGCGTGGGAGCGTAGATGGAATATACGCTACCGAAACGATTTCTCCCTATGGGTGCTCTAAGGTACATAATCCTATCAGACAGCGCGCATGGCTGTTCTAAACCTTTAACTAGTTCGGTTCGGATGGCAAACCCCACCCCACCGACCCTCCTTTCCCCCTCCGGTTTTCCCTTCCAAAAGAAAGTGTATCCACCTCCCACTTCGGTTAGCCGATCTTCACCACTCAGGCGGGTTTCAGCCAGAGCAGCGATATCAATCCTATACCGCTTAAGTTCCTTCGCGACGATAGCCGTTCGTCGCTCAGGGTTAGAAGAAAAAATATCGTGGTCAAAAAGTGTTCGGACGTTCCAGGTCGATATCATGAGTCTTTGTTTGTTCTTTTGGGTATTTTTCCTGCTTTAAGGAACAGCCGCCAACCGCAGTAAGCTGGCCAGCTCGGAGATGAACAGGCAATTTTTGGGTCACCTTTTCTAGACCCCTCCCTATAGAGAGGGTGAGCAGTGCTGTCCTCAAAAGGGCTGCTCAGACACTCAAGACCTCGCCGAGGCAAGCTGCTGTTCATTCAACTAAACAACGACGTTAGATGGGTCGAGAGTCGCACACATGTGGAGTCATGACTGTCCACTTCCAGCTTGTTAGGTCTGTGGACGTTGCCATTTGTCAATCGCCATGTGACTTTGTAGAGGGTTGTCTGTACAGAAGATTACCGTGTTTTACGCTTGTACGACACGTAGAACACGCTCTTTCTCCACTAAGCCAATAACCAGTGACAGGCTAAGCAAAATGACTGATTGGCGGAGTGGAGTGCAGGTTTACTTTCAGAGTGTCCTTCTCCTAGACAGATGGCCTAACAAGACCTACGGGTCCATCTCTCCGGGTGGGCTTAACCAGCGCCTGGGCACCAAGCCAGGGATTTCTACGGCCCCGCACGGCAAAATTTTTTTTTTTTTTTTTTTTTTATTTACACATATACACATATGTACATATATGCAATGGTGCTAGTTGGCCGTTGACCCCCCAAAGAAGGGTTCATCCGCCCTTTGAAAGGTCTTGTTTTTAATCCTTCAGGGAGACTAGCCACCCTCCTCACCAGACAAGCTGGTGGGGGAACCGGTTTAGTCGCCGGTGGCCCGACCATGTGGCAGGTAGTACTGGGTTACATGGTACCAGTAGCATATAGCATGACCTGACATATATATACATATATACATACATATATATACATACATATATATACATATATATACATACATATATATACATACATATATATACATACATATATATACATACATATATATATATATACATATATATACATACATATATATATATACATACATATACATACATATATATATATACATACATATACATACATACATATATATATATACATACATATACATACATATATATATATACATACATATATATACATATATATATACATACATATATATACATATACATATACATACATATATATACATATACATATACATACATATATATACATATATATACATACATATATACATATATACATACATATATATATATACATCATCGGCGGTCACTCGTGTCCGAGTAAAACTGTCCTCCGTTGTGGCTTCTGTCGGTCCTCAGGTGAGCATAGAGCCCAATACTAGACCCAATTTGTCTTGTGCAATTTGGGCAGATAAAGGTAGTGGTGGTGGGGTGGGGTTGGGGTGTGTCTGGTTGATAATCTGTCCTTTCTGTGCTTGCGTTTATCCTCAGCAGCTTGATTTAGGTCACTACTATAAAGTGCAGCACCTTCGTGGACAGCGCTCCTCCATGCCAACCTGCTCCCAGCCACGTCCTCCCATGTCTCAAGGTCCATGTGAAGCCGCTTTAGATTTGCTTTGATGTTGTCCTTATACCTCATCTTTTGGCCACCCTGGGCACGCTTTCCCTCAACAAGCTGAGAGTAGAAAATCTGTTTTGGGAGGCGGAGATCCGGCATTCGGACAACATGACCAGTCCATCTGAGCTGGCGTTGAGCAACAGTAGCGGTGATAGTGGGAATGTCAGCCTCACTCAGGACGCTGGTGTTGGTGCGTCGGTCCTTCCAACTAATTCTGAGGATTTTTCGGAGGCATCTTTGGTGGTACGTCTTCAGGGTTTTTACGTGCCTCCTGTATGTGGTCCAGGTCTCCGATTCATAGAGAAGAGTGGGCAGTAAGACAGCTTTATATACCATGATTTTGGTCTTTGCCAGAAGGTCACGGTTCTCAAATACTCTCTTCCTTAGCCTTGAGAAGGCCCCACTGGCACAGCTGAGACGGTGTTGTATTTCATCATCTATGTTGGCTTTTGATGATAGGATGCTGCCTGGGTATGGGAAGTGGTCCACATTTTCCAGTCTAGCGTTGTCAATGGAGATGTTTGGGGGTGAGACTGGAGTACTGTTTGGTGGTGATTGATGGAGGATTTGGGGTTTTTTATATTAATTGTTAGTCCTAGCTGTTTGTATGCCCTCGTGAAGGCAACCAGTGTACACTGTAGGTCCTCTTCTGAGAGGGCTACAAGGGCGTTATCATCTGCATACTGTAGCTCCATAATGGATATGGTGTTCGTTCGACCTTTGGCCCTAAATATGTTGATGTTAAAAAGTCGCCCGTCAGTTCTGTACATAATCCGAACTCCATGGGGAAGATGTTTGTCCGTGAGATGGAGGATAGCAGTAATGAAGATGGAGAACAGGGTTGGGGCAATGACACATCCCTGTTTCACTCCCGTGTCAACCCTGAAGGGCTCTGTTTCATCTCCACTACTACTGAGGACTGTAGCTGACATATTGTCATGTAGCAGTCTCAGTACCCGAATGTATCTCTCTGGGCATCCAAACCTTACAAGAACCAGCCAAAGGGCTTGACGGTTCACAGAGTCAAAGGCTTTAGTAAGGTCTATAAAAGCCATGTATAATGGTAAATTTTGCTCCCTGCACTTTTCTTGGAGTTGACGAGGAGTGAAGATCATGTCCATCGTGCCTCTATTTGGTCGAAAGCCACTTTGGGACTCGGGAAGGATGGTTTCTGCAAGGGGTGTAAGCCTGTTGGCCAAAACCCAAGCTAGGGCTTTCCCTGTGGTAGAGAGGAGAGAAATGCCCCGGTAGTTCCCATAGTTTGCCTTGTCTCCCTTCTTAAAGATGGAGACAACTAGGGCATCTCTAAGTTGTGCAGGGATTTTCTCGTTCCCATATTTTGAGCAGCAGGGCATGGATGTGTCTGAGAAGATCAGGCCCGCCTTTCTTCAGGATTTCTGCTGGGATGCCGTCAGAACCAGCCACCTTATTGTTTTTCATCTTCCTAATTGCATCCCGCACCTCTTCCAGACTGGGTGGTTCTCCCATGCTCTCAATTATGGGCTGTTGGGGGAGTTTTTCAAGGGCCTCCATCTCTGGAGTGGTGTCCCTGTTCAGAAGATCCTCGTAATGCTCTTTCCATCTATTTGTTATTTCTCCCTTTCCTTTCAGCAGCGTGAGCCCATCCTTAGACCGAAGGGGGGTCAGAGAACGGTAGCTGGGGCCGTATACCACTTTTGTGGCTTCAAAGAATCGTCTGGTGTCCCCAGAGTCAGCAAACTGCTGGATCTCCTGAGCCTTCTTCATCCACCAGAGGTTCTTCAGCTTCCTGACTGTCGATTGGACAGCCGCTTTAGCCTTGGCATGGGCAGCTCTTTTAACCTTGCAATTGATGTTATTCTGCCAGGTGATAAAAGTTTGCCTCTTGGTGTCTATAAGCTGTTGGATTTCGGTATCGTTTTCATCGTACCAATCCTGATGTTTCCGCTTTTTCTGCCCTAGGATACTTATACTCGAGTCCATGATGGCAGAGGACAGCTTGTCCCAGTGCTCTTCAGCGTCATGCGGATACTGCTTGGGCAGGTCTGCGCTTAGAGCCGCCTGGAGGTGTTGTTGGTAGGTGATATCGCCCAGCTGCTCGATGTTGAGCTTTAGTCGGCTCTGTCTTTTTTGCATCCTTTTCTTCCGCAGTAAATGGATAGACATGATGGAGCGAATAAGACGGTGGTCGGTCCAACAATTGTCTGTACTGGTCATTGCCCTGGTGTTCAGCACATCACAGCGGTCTTTGGCACGGACAATGACATAGTCAATGAGGTGCCTGATTTTACTTCGAGGGTGAATCCATGATGTTTTGAATGCGTTTTTTTGTCGGAAAAGTGTGTTCGTGATGATCAGGTTATGTTCTAAGACCTTTGTCAGTAGGAGTGTACCATTTGAGTTAATGTTCCCAACTCCTTCTCTTCCAAGCATTCCTCTCCAGTGCTGATGGTCTCGTCCCACTCTGGCATTGAAGTCCCCAAGTAGGATTATCTTGTCCCCCTTGGGGGCCCCCGGATAAAATGGTGTCAAGGTCAGCATAAAAGGTCTCTTTTATTTCATCATGTGCATCAAGTGTTGGAGCATACGCACTAATCACAGTGGCCATTTGGCTGCCAGCAAGCATCAGGCGCATGGTCATTGATGCCCACAGGGGGCTCATAGAGGTGGCAGATGAGGCGGTTCTTTATAGTAAAGCCCACGCCATGCATGTACATATATATACATGTATATATACACATATATATACATGTATATATACACATATATATACATGTATATATACACATATATATACATGTATATATATACATATATATACATGTATATATACACATATATATACATGTATATATACACATATATATACATGTATATATAAACATATATATACATGTATATATACACATATATATACATGTATATATACACATATATATACATGTATATATACACATATATATACATGTATATATGCACATATATATACATGTATATATATATACATATATATACATGTATATATGCACATATATATACATGTATATATATGCACATATATATACATGTATATATACATATACACATGTATATATATATACATATATATACATGTATATATATACATATATATATACATGTATATATACATATACACATGTATATATATACATATATATATACATGTATATATACATATACTCATGTATATATATACATGTATACATACATGTATATACACACATATACATACATACGTGGCTCTTCTGCAGGCCTTCCTTTCCAAAAGAAGGTGTACCCGTCTTTCTCCTCCCTCAGCTGACCGTCGGGTTTCAGAGAGCGCAGCTATGTCAATCTGGAACCTCCTTAGCTCTCTGGAGATAATGGCAGTTCTTCTTTCGGGTCAATCACTTGTTTTGTTCTCCATGAGGGTCCTCACATTCCAGGTTCCAAAATATAGGCGTAAGTTTTCTTTCTTTTTCCGACCGTGTGGTGGTGATCCCTCTGGATGCGGTAGTCCAGACAGGTTTTTTTTTTTTTATATACATATACATACATACATATATACACATATACATACATATAAATATATATACATATATATATATATATACATACATATATATATATACATACGCATATATACATACACATATATATACATACATATATATATACATATATATATGCATACATACATATATACACATACATATATATATATACATATATATATGCATACATACATATATATACATACATATATATACAGACATATATATACAAAATATCTATATATACATACATATATATATGCATACATATATATACATACATATATATACATAAATACATATATATACATATATATATATACATAAATACATATATATACATACATATATATATACATAAATACATATATATACATGCATATATATATACATAAATACATATATATACATGCATATATATATACATAAATACATATATATACGTATATATATATACATAAATACATATATATACATACATATATATATATACATAAATACATATATACATATAAATACATACATATATACATATATATATATATACATACATACATACATATACATATATATACAAACGTATATATACATAAATATACATACATATACATACATATGTATATAGACATATATATATACATATATATACACATATATATATACATATATATACACATATATATATACACATATATATACATACATATACATATATATACATACATATACATATATACACATACGTATACATATATATACATACGTATACATATATATATACATACGTATACATATATATACATACGTATATATATACATACGTATACATATATATACATACGTATACATATATATACATACGTATACATATATATACATACGTATACATATATATACATACATATATATATATAGATAAATATACATACATATACATACATATACATATACATACATATACATATATATACATGCATATATATATACACATGTATATATATATATAAATACATATATATACACATGTATATATACATATATATATAAATATATATACATACATATACATTCATACATACATAGACATATATATATATACATATATATATACATACATGCATATAAAAATATACATATATATATATACACACATATATATACATATACACATGTATATATATACATATACACATGTATATATACATATACACATGTATATATATACATATACACATGTATATATACAAATGTATATATATACATGTATATATATACACATGTATATATATACACATGTATATATATACATATATATACATGTATATATATACACATGTATATATATACATATATATACATGTATATATATACATGTATATATATACATATATATACATGTATATATATACATGTATATATATACATGTATATATATACATATATATACATGTATATATATACATACATATACATGTATATATACATACATATACATGTATATATATACATATATATACATGTATATATATATACATATATATACATGTATATATATACATATATATACATGTATATATATACATATATATACATATATATACATGTATATATATACATATGTATACATGTATATATATACATATATATACATGTATATATATACATATATATACATGTATATATATACATACATATACATGTATATATATACATATATATATGTATATATATACATATATATACATGTATATATATACATATATATACATGTATATATATACATATATATACATGTATATATATACATATATATACATGTATATATATACATATATATACATGTATATATATACATATATATACATGTATATATATACATAGATATACATGTATATATATACATATATATACATGTATATATATACATATATATACATGTATATATATACATATATATACATGTATATATATACATGTATATATATATACATATATGTACATGTATATATATACATATATATACATGTATATATATAAATATATATACATGTATATATATACATATATATACATATATATATACATGTATATATACACATATATATACATAAATATACATGTATATATATACATATATATACATGTATATATACACATATATATACATGTATATATACACATATATATACATGTATATATACATATATATACATGTATATATACATATATATACATGTATATATATACATATATACACATGTATATATATACATATATATACATGTATATATACACATATATATACATGTATATATACACATATATATACATGTATATATATACATATACACATGTATATATATACATATATATACATGTATATATATACATATATATATACACGTATATATACATATACACATGTATATATATACATATATATACATGTATATATATACATATATATATACATGTATATATACATATACACATGTATATATACATATACACATGTATATATATACATATATATATACATGGTATATATACATATACACATGTATATATATACATATATATATACACATGTATATATATACATATATATATACATGTATATATACATATAATCATGTATATATATACATGTATATATACATTTATATATACATATACACATGTATATATATACATGTATATACATATACACATGTATATATATACATGTATATACACATATACACATGTATATATATACATGTACACATGTATATATATACATGTATATATACATATACGCATGTGTATATATACATGTATATATACACATACACATGTATATATATACATGTATATTATACATATATATATATATATGTATATATACATATACACATACACATGTATATATACACATATATATATACATGTATATATACATATACACATGTATATATATACATATACACATGTATATATATACATATATATACATGTATATGTACATATACACATGTACATATATACATATATATACATGTATATGTACATATACACATGTATATATATACATATATATACACGTATATATATACATGTATATATACATATACACATGTATATATATATACATGTATATATACATATACACATGTATATATATACATATATATATATACATGTATATATATACATATATATATATACATGTATATATACATATACACATGTATATATATACATATATATATACATGTATATATACATATACACATGTATATATATACATATATATACACATGTATATATACATATACACATGTATATATATACATATATATACATGTATATATACATATACACATGTATATATATACATATATATACATGTATATATACATATACACATGTATATATATACATATATATAATGTATATATACATATACACATGTATATATATACATATATATAATGTATATATACATATACACATGTATATATACATATATATACATGTATATATACATATACACATGTATATATATATATTCATATATATATACATGTATATATATACACATGTATATATATACATATATATATACATGTATTTATACATATACACATGTATATATATATACATATATATATAAATACATGTATATATACATATACACATGTATATATATACATATATATATACATGTATATATACATATACACATGTATATGCATATATACATATACACATGTATATATATACATATATATACATGTATATTTACATATACACATGTATATATATATACATATATATACATGTATATTTACATATACACATGTATATATATACATATATATACATGTATATTTAC
>NC_136497.1:109051261-109056261 GCF_053919585.1 Euprymna scolopes | reverse complement strand
TACATATGAACATAGATATACACACATACACATGTACATAAACATACATACACCTATATATATATATATTCATAGATACATATAATAATGGCAGATCAATTACTACATGCTTCCAGCATTTCAGACCGACACGCGTCACAACTTTTCCGTCACAATAGGACCGTTTCTTTTTTTTTTCTTATAGCCTGAGGGAGTATCTGTACCTGATGGTGTTACAGAGTTTTAGCTTTGTACGACAGCTTAATCTCTCTCTCGGTTCAAAATGTTGACATCCAGCAACAAGCAAGAGCAAGATAGCCAGCAACAAGTCAAACTGCAGACCAGCTTAATGCGGGTACTGGTCTCGGTTCAAAATGTTGACATCCAGCAACAAGCAAGAGCAAGATAGCCAGCAACAAGTCAAACTGCAGACCAGCTTAATGCAGGTACTGGTCTCCCGCTTTATGTTTTTTAACTCAGAGATTTGCTTCTCCTAGAGGGGTTGCCTTCACCACGGCTTACGGGAGCTCCCTCCACTCCGCATACACATGGAAATAAACACATGCGTACATAGATATACGCCAACATACGTGTGCATGCACACAGACATACAAACATAATCACGTAGAGGCACACATACACGCATATACACACACATACGTACGCACACACACATGCAAAATACACACGAATAAATAGTCCAAAAGTCATAAATAGTAAGTAAGTGATCAGCGATTGGACAATTTTTGTCCCTTTTCCTCCCTGCTTGGATTTTTTTTTTTTTTTTTATAAATAAAGTATATATATATATATATATATATATATATATATATATATATATATAAGGAACTTTGTGTGTGTGTATGTGTGTGTGTGTGTGTGTGTGTGTGTGTGTGTGTGTGTGTGTGTGAGAGAGAGAGAGAGAGAGTTCCCTATGGACTTGGAAACGACTGGGCAATATTTTTTTAAATTTCACACAAAGATACTGAAAGTGTTCTTATGTAGGTTTTTTTTATCATCGAAAAAATCCAGTTAAAGAAGAAAGTTGGATTTGGACCAAAGTCAACACATTTATACAACCTAACATTACAAGTGAATTTGAGAATTTTTATTACTGCACAAGCAGAAATTTTTATTACTGCACAAGCCTATAAAATCAACTGTAGATTCTTTTATAATACAGGAGGGTGTTTGAAATGAATGCTTCTTTTCAGAGAACCATGATACTTGAGCACAATTGAACAATGATACTTTGCATTTTAAACTTTAAGTTAAGCTATTATTTACAGATATTTTTATAAAATGAACAGTAGATTGTCTACAATGCAATGTAGACCACAATGTTTTGTGGATAATCCACTGCGGGAAGGCATGTGAAGTTTCCTTCAAGTACACTAGAGCAGGCAACCAATCGATTTGATTGAAAAATGGTCAATTTCACTGCCTTTGTTGACAATACAAGTATGGGGGGGTATTTGTTTAATTCTCATTCAATCCCAGACAATATCGGATCTCCCTGCTCGTGTGTATGTGTATATATATATATATATATATATATATATATATATATGTATATATGTATATATATATATAGAAGAAATGTGGCATTATTAGATTATTCATTGATTTTAGGGTGAATTGTTTGAATCAGAAAAAAAAAAAAGTGTGCAAAGCCAATTAAATTTTTTAAATAGAAAACAAAGTCCAAAATTTGTCATTTTCTGTCGCCACCTCTCATCCCTCTCTTTCCAACTATGAATTAAATAGTATTACTGCCTATTGTGATATTCCTTTTTATTTATATTATAATTATACTAATCTTTTTAATATTTGCTTTCTTTCCACTGTTAAAGAGAGAGAAAGACAGAAAGAGAAATAGTGGACCGGAAGGACAAGGCATAGGATAAAAACAGGGAGGGAATCACACAGCACACATGTGGAAAGGATGAAAGTGGTAAAAAGTAACTCGATGAGTTATGTACAAATTATGGCTAATTAGAACAATTAAGATGAAAGGTTTTTATACACAACCCAATCCTAAAACTAACAAATATTTTAGCATATATTTTGTGTGATTCAAATATATAGTGGGTACGGACAAGACCATACAGATATTTCTGATCTCAACTCCAAAGGGACACTTTTTGGAGAGCTGCATTTTCCCTAAAAATCACCATCATCTCGAAAGCTTGTGAGGCTGCAAGTAAATAAGGGCTATAAAGCATACAAAATTAGTATTGAATCGAAATTGGAAAATTATTGTAGAATTATTCTAAAAGCAGAGTATTAAAAATGCTATAATTAATATATAATAACCCTGTTGTTTATTTAATGCATACTAGTTTAAAATAAATATTATTTTTAACTAAAACAATTCAAGTATACGAGCATTTCTAGTTCAATATTCAAAACACAACAGTATTTTAATTTTAATAAAATATAGCTTATAGTGGTGTATCAAAGGAATAATGAAATGCTTTAAGTTGACCAATAAAAAACTACATGCATTTATGAACATGAAAACTGATTGACAATGCATGCACCTTTTGTTGCATTCTGTAAAAATTATATCTTAAAAAAATGTAGTTTATGAACTATTATTAAAAAAATATCTAGTTTTGTAGCATCAAGCGTTTGGTTGAGGAGGGGGAGGGAGGATTTGAGTGATTCTGGAAGACATACATAAATTTAGTTTGGGAGATTTTTGAGAGCAAAAATGACCCCTTAAACCTGGAATGGATGTGATAGCAGAGGAAATATTCAAGAATTCTGGCCATATGCCAAAATGTTTTTAAACGAAAAAAGAAAAGTTCTGTTTGAAATGTTTAAAATTAGTATTACTTCAAATTGGAAAATCTTATGAAGAATCAAAGATGAAACTAATTTCAATGTACAATACGGGGGGGGGGGTGTTAATTGATATATCTATGAAAATATCATACTTTTGAGCAGTAAGACCAACCAGTTGGTGAGAAGGATAAAAATCAAGAAGAGAATATATGCAAGAGAAATCGCTGATGAAATTGTGTTAATTAGGTCATTTAGTAATGTATAACGTGTGGCCATTGCTTAGATGTAAGTATTTAAGGTTTTGAAATTATTTGAAAAGACAAACATGAAATTACACAAGAAATGATAATTAAGGACAAAATGGTGGATGCATTAAATTGACGGCATTAGAGAAAATATACAAATAGATGAAGTGGAATGAACGATTATAAATAATCAGAATTAATAAAAAAAAAATAAAAAAATAAAAAAACTTTTTTAAAAATCGTAAACTTTAGAAAAAAACTACTATAAAATGAATGAGAAATCATGCGTCGTCGACTTTTTATAGTAACTGCATTTATTACACTGGCGAAGATTTCAAATTAGCTATGCACAACAACAACAACAATAATAATAATAATAATAACAACAACAACAATAACAATAATATATTTGCCTTCATAGAAAAATAGTTCTTTTTAATTAACATTTCATAAACTGAAATATTTAAATGAATATAAAAATGGAAAAGTGTCGATTGAATAGCACCAACTGATGAATAATGAACCCCATCATCAAAATTGAACATCCTACTGCACAAATAAGAATCGACTAAATTCCTTGCATTGTTAAAAATAACAAATTGAAAAAATATATATATATATTTATAATAAATTTGCAATTCAGAATAATGGCGATGTTCAAAACTAGTTAGTTCCCAACAAGTCTTTTTAACACTAAATTTTACAAAAGTCAACATCGATATTATGAGTAACTAATAGGAGAAAAAAAATAGAATCTAAATTGAAGTTTTGAAAACGGAACAAGCGTTTACACTAACGAGATGGGAGGGGGTAGTTTAAAAGAAGGAAAATTAAAATCATGAATGCCGACATATGTATGTAATTTTATAGCCTCACGAAAAATAGGAATTAAAAAAAAAAAAAACGATGCTAATGAATTGGTATAGTTTTGCTATATAAATCAGGTCTCATTTCGAAATCTCCAAGATCACAAGACACAAAAGTGTCAGTGCAACTAACCACCGCTACTCAACATACAAGTACCACTACAACTACTATTATTATTAGGCGAGAAAGGCATGAAATACTTAAAGGAAAATGAATATTGTAATTCAACAACTTCGTCTGTCGCGGTAGGAATAAGAATGGACTAGTATATCCGGCGATTATTCAAATATCGATGAGATATTTGTTTCAGAGAACAGTTCGGCGCATTGCGTTGTCGTCCTGTTTTAAATTCGTTTCCTTATTAATCGCATGTCATTTCTTCGACATTCTAGGGGACAAATCAAAATTATGAATATTGTCAAAATAAAACAGGAAGTGGCTTTGCAGTGAAAATGATTGCAGCATTCATTAACTTATTTCGATCTGAAATCAATGAATGATCGAATGTAAATAAAGATAGGCATACAATTTTACGATAATGCCTACTATATTGCTATGAAAAAACGTATTAATAATGACAAACATTATATTAACATTTTTTTATTCAACTTCAACAGCACCGGTATTCCATCCTTCATTAAAAATGTCGGAAAAAATAGTATTTGCGCTAAAATTAATTTGACGGACAGAAAAAGAACACACACACACACACACACACATACATACAGACAGACAGACATACAGACATAAACGAACATTACCCACCCACCTTTTTTTTAATGAAATGAACATAAAAATGAGATAAATTATAACACGACAGCTAATTTCTACACGAACTTGGCAAGATGTAAAAAGAAACTAAAATGTTTTTATAATTTTAAATTGTTATTTATTTATTTATTTAGAAAAGAAATCACCAAAACATATACAAAAAAATCTATTATGACAAGTGATGATGATGATGTGTGGGTAATACCAAGTAGAAATAAACGAGGTTTCAAGAAGTCGGCGGTGGGTTTGAACTGAAACTGAGCGATGTAGCTTGTTGAATGAAATCAAAAGTCAAACATGTCTTTCACATTAGTAGATTAATGATAATCAAATCAAGTCCCATAATTT